>NW_021636274.1:0-57529 GCF_004799145.2 Neltuma alba | reverse complement strand
TCCTACCTATTTTAGGCTATTTATTGCACTTCTAAGCCCAAAATTTGAGATATTACATTGTTTACATGATAAGCTTGTTGGAAATAATGTTCTGATTGTGTCATAAGTTTGTAAAAATTATTCTATTAAGTTTTCAACTCATAAGCTTTTATTTGTGCAATTGTCCAAGTCAGATTTTTTGTCCAAAAGATTTCTAAAGGATTTATTCGATTCATTATTCAAAGTTAGAAGTTTTCTATTCAAAATTTTATGTTTTATACGAATCATCCATGAAAGTAAACATTCTGTAATCAAAAGCCATTTTATTCAAGTCATTATTCAGGTTAACAATCTTTTGGTCAAAACTTGATAGATATATTTGAGTCAATAATTTCCTTAAACAATTAATAATCTGAGTCAAATGATTTTCTTAATTTGGTGTTTTTACTTAGACAAACAAGTTTTATTCACTATCTCACTCGAATAAACTTCAAAGAATTTCTTGTTTCTAATAGATAGATTTGGAGTGTAACTATAAATAGAGCAAGCATTCAATAACGTGAACAAAAGATCAAACTACGACATCACACAATTTAATACTTGCATTTATTTCTCTACTATAAGTCATTTATCATGAGCTTTAGTGATCATTTAGTATCCTCTTTGAGAGATTCTTAAATATATTCATACACTCAATCTCTGAGTTACTAAAGATTATGGGATCTTAATGTTGTGCGCAAAGTGCTTTGAGTGGGTAAGACTTCTCTCTCTCTTGGGATTCATTCTTGTGGAGAATGGGAGACTCAAGACTTGGAAGATACCACCAGATAGGCCTCTAGCAGACAAAATCTTGAAAGAAACAAGAAGAAAAAAGTGGAGGAGACCCCCACAACAATAATGGACAATCAAATGGAAGAAAAAAATAAATCAGAATCAAAAGAACAAGGGAAGGTAACCAGAAGGAGCAATGAAGGAGAAGAGGCAAGTGAAGGAACAATACCGACCCTGAAGTACCCCTCATATCGTGCTTCCTTGCTGGGGTACAATGGAGTAGCAAACGATAACAGTCTAATGGAAGAATATGATCTTTCTAACGTAGAAAAAGAAATTCACTAGAAACTTTTAGAGACCCCAGATAATGTGAAAAAACTGCTGGATATATACCCGGAAGTGCTGATGACGGAAGAGGAATTCAATGAATGGTACAAACCTTGAACTATGCTCTAGTTTTGATGGTTCTAGGCAAATGTTTCAACCTATACATGTTGAAAGATTACTTTAGTCGGTTATGGGCTTTTTCAAGCTTTGAGCTGATAGACTTACTGAATAACTATTTCATTGTCAAGTTCAAGGATAATGAATAATGGAGATCATACTACAGGAAGGTTTTATGCGAGGGTCCGTGGGTGGTCCGTCAACACTGTGTCCTGGTTCAGAGGTGGACACCATATTTTAACCCATATCAAAATCCTTTAGGGCGAGTGGTCATATGGGTTAAAATCCCTGATATTCCAATGTATTGCTACAACAGCCACTTCATCTCCAGACTGGGCGATCATATAGGGAGGACCTTAAAGGTGGATCTAAATACTCTGGAGGACTTTAGCACTAAAATATCTTAAGTGGAAAGGGGCAAATATGCAAGGATTTGCATCGAGCTAAACCTTCAGAAAACCTTAGTTCCTAAAATAATGGTAGCTGGATCAGTCTTCAATATTGAGTATGAGGGACTTGGGTTGATCTGCTTCATGTGCAGAAGATTCGGCCATAGGAGAGAGGCATGTCAATAGAAAGAAAGCACAAGCACAAACTGTGTGGGCCATATAAGCAACAATGCAAGAGAAATACTGGTAAAGAAGTCACCGGAGGCAAAACTAAAAGAAGAGGAGAAATTTGGTGCTTGGATGATAAGCTAAAAATCCAACAAGGCTCGAGTGGTTCAGAGGGAAGCCCAAAAGGCAACGGTAGAGACCGGCATCCGTACATTTGAGGGTCACATAATAGGGCATAAATAGCGGTTTGCTGCAATTGAGGATCTAAATGATGAAGAGTTTCTCGAAGAGACCCACATGACTGACAGAGATAAGAGTGTGGCAGGGAGTGACAACACTGAGAAAGCTCTAGTAATTTATGAGTCGAGAGATGCGACGATGAGTAAAGTTGATACAAAAGGAGAGAGAAAATTTAAAGGAGGAAAGCGAGAAACAACAAAAAGAAAAGTGACATACAAGCTAACAGGCAAGGAGAATGTGAGTAGAGATGGGCCGAGTCTAATTACAAAGGAGGAAGACAAAATGTGCGTACAATTGATTTAGTCAGGAAGCCAACAAAAAAGGGTGGACCGATAGGCCTGAGGGTGCACAAAGTGGTCCAAGGTGAGATTGGGAAGTTAGAACAAAAAGATTCAATGGGCCTAGATAATAAAAATCAAACTCAAAACACTAAATAGCAGACCAAACAGCAACCAGAGGCCATACATACATTGACCAAGCGAGGAGGGGTGGAAGATGATAGATTATTAAGCGTCCTAGCAATAAAATCTCTAGAACCACTAGACCTTCTAGACTCTAAGTTTGATGACGCGGAAGATACTATGGACGAGTATGCCTCAGTAGTCGCAAAAACACAAGAATACCCCGATGATAAGGCAGAAACAAAGGAAACCAAGAGGTAAGTCCCTCTGTTCCTTCTTAAGTTTATTGTTTAATGATTCTAGCTTCATGGAATTGCAGGGGAGCAGGTGGCCGAACCTTCCCCTTCATTATGAAAAACATCATTGTTAATATAAAATCAATATCTTATGCTTACTGGAACCCTGAATAAGTGGAAAGAAAGCTGAAAGAGTGATTAGAAGGTTGGGCTTTAGTAACTGGATCAGGGTAGAAGCCAATGGGTTTGCAGGTAGTATATGGATTCTATGGAGAAGCAACGACTATGAAATAAACTATATATCTTCAAATGTTCAACTCCTCTATTATAGAGCCTATAACCGATATTCACAAAAACATTTCTACATATCGTGTGTTTATGGGGAGACTAAGATAGCAGGGAGAATACCTCTCTGGGACTCTATTAGAAATATTGCCACCTCTTGTATGGAACCTTGGATAATCATGGGCAATTTCAATGCTTTCCTTGAACCGAATGATAAAGAAGGAGGAGCTAATCCTAGTATAGCAGGAATGCAACAATTCAAGGAATGTATTGATAGTTTAGGACTTCTGCAAACTCATCTGAATAGTGACAGATTTACATGGGAAAAGACCGGCCTTAGAGAGAGACTTGACTGGGTCTTCAACAACTTCAACTGGGATTATCTTTACCCTAACACTAAAGTCATGCATGGACTCAGATTCTCTTCCCATCATAAAGTAGTGATAGTCAACACAAAGCCAAAGTAAAACACATCAAACTAGAGGAAGAAACTATTCATCTACCAAGTAGCTTGGTGTCTTGAGAAAAGTTTTGAGCAACATGTGAGCAATGCTTGGCATAATAGGAGGTGGATGGATGGACTTTAAGAGTTTCAGTAGAGCACTTTGAAATGGCATGAAGACAAAGTAGGTGCCCTTGTGAAGAAGAAGCATGATCTGATTAGACACTTAGAGGGGATAGACAAAAAGAGAAGAATGAATTCTTGTAGTGGGCTCAAACAACTGGAAGCTAAATTATGGAAAGATTACTAGAAGCTTACAGCACAGGAAGAGCTTGCTTGGCTCCGCAATCACAATGCAAATGGCTGAAATGGGGGAATCAAAATACCAGTTTCTTCCATGCTTCTACAGTAATAAGAAGGAGGAAAAAAATAGGCAGCTTAAAGGATAAGAATAAGAATTGGGTCAGTGAATAGAACACGATGAAAAAGATGGCTTGTGACAATTTAAAGGCCTTATATTTAGCAGAACCGAGCCTAATCAATCCACAGACTTGGTTTACCAACTTTCCTCTACTGGATAGAGGAGTTCTTAGCAACATTACTAGACAGGTTGATAGAACCGAAATAAAAAATACAGCCTTTGAGATGGGGGCTTTCAAAGCTCCTGGGCCTAACGGCCTAACTCCATATTTCTTTCAAACACAATGGCAAGCTGTAAGGGTGAAAGTCTGTGAACTGGTTGAAGAGATATTTTACAACCCATCTAAGTTTTGACAAATCAACCAAACAAGAGTGTTCTAATACCAAAAACTGGTCATTACTAAACTCATTGCAAATAGGTTGAGAGGGGTGATGGATAACCTCATTGACCAGGAACAATATAGCTTCTTAAGTGGCCGCTCTAGCTATGACAACATAACCATTGCCCAGGAAGCTATTCACATAATGAGAAAAGATAAGACAAGAAAAAGGTATGTTGCTATCAAAGTAGACATGGAGAAAGCCTATGATAAGCTAGATTGGAAATTCATTGAGGACACCCTTCTTTACCTCGGCCTCCTAACACACTTTGTTCAACTGATCATGAGTTGCATCAACACAGCCAGCATGTCAATTCTCTGGAATGGAGAAGAAAGTGAGTTCTTTAGCCCATCAAGAGGATTAAGACAAGGTGATCCTTTAAGCCCTTATCTCTTTATCCTCTGTATGGAAAGACTAGGCCAACTAATAAAAGAAGAATGTGCAGTCAAGAGGTGGAGACCACTAAAGATAAAGAGAAATAGTCCTGAAATCTCACACCTCTTCTTTGCGGATGGCCTAATCCTTTTCACTGAAGCTTCTATCAACCAAATGGAGGAGGTAAGGAGAGTAATGAGTAGCTTTTGTCAAGTCACTGGCCATAGAGTGAATATGGAGAAGTCTAAGATGTTTTGTTCAAAGAATGTAAACTTTAATAAAGCAAGGAAGCTTAGTCAAACCCTTAAGATTGGTATAATGGCAGATCTAGGAAAGTATTTGGGAGTACTTTTACTTCAAAGCAGGGTAACAAATAGACCTACTCTGCCATTGTGGTTAAAGCACGAATGAAACTCTCAAGCTAGAAAGCTAGACACCTTAATATGGCAGGTAGGACTGTGCTTATCAAATCAGTGCTGTCGGCCGTTCCAAGTTACCAAATGCAATCGAGCTTCATTCCAAAAAGTACAATCCAGGAGATTAAGAAGATAAGTAGACAATTCTTGTGGTGCCAGGATGAAGAAACTAGGAGGATACATCTAATCGGCTAGGAGAAAGCGACTCTAAGTAAAGAAGAAGGGGGGCTAGGAATCAAAAGATTGAGGAATCAGAATGAAGCTTTCATCATGAAGTTATGCTGGGGTTTGTTAGTGAAACCTGAGAAACTATGGGTTAAATGCCTAAAAGCTAAATATAGCAAAGGTCAATCTACCTTCCCCACCATCTCTATCAGGAAGTCAAACTTGAGAATTTAAAAGTCCATAGGGGAGGTCTGGCTGAGATTTACACAAGGACTTGGGAGGAAAATTAAGAATGGGCTAACAACTAGTTTCTAGTGGGATCTTTGGTTACCACTCCCACAGCCTCTTATTAGATATGTTCAGAGTTCAGTGAATATAGATTCAAGAGATAAGGTGAGGGACCACGTGACACCTGCTGGGCAATGGAATATGGAGAAATAGAATGGTGTTTTACCTTCCTGGATCATCAGTACATTGAAAAGAATAAAACCTCCCATAGATAAAGCTCAAGACTGTTATGTGCAGAGGCCGGCTAAAGATGGGAAGTTCTCGGTCAAATCCACTTATGATTTCATTGTGGGGAAAACTCAATTCTAGAAATAGTTTACAACAGAAAATATAGAAATGGCAAATTCCTGAGAAGATAAAATTCTTCATATGGCAGGTTTCCCATGAGAGGCTGATTACTAACTCACTCAGAGCTAAGAGAGGGCTTACTGATTCGAGTGACTATCCTTACTAGTGCAATAAAGAAGAGAGCATTCTGCATATGCTTCGAGATTGTGAGAGGTCACGAGGGATCTAGAAAAATATTCTAAAACCTAACCTTTTATCTAGTTTTTTTTGGATCCTTGTAGGTTTGGCTAAATTGGAATACAAAGTTCAACCCAGGACGCGGTCAACTAGCATCACGTGGGTGGATTTGACTCTTTAGTACATTATGTTGGCTTCTCTGGACAACCTGCTATAGCTTCGTCTTTAAAGGCACCTCAGCAACAACAAATGATATCTTACACAAGGTAGATACAACATCATGGAAGGAGTAATGAATAACAAATTCAAACATCATATCTTCAACATGCAGAACACCCAGGAGGATTGTTGGACACCACCCCCACATGGGGTAGTCCGAATCGATATAGATGGCTCAGTAAGGTTTTAATAGCAAGCGGCTTGCAGAGGAGTTATAAGGGATAACTTCAGGGACTGGATAGTGGAATTTTAGAAAAATTTGGGGATTGGATCAGTTATAGAATCAGAGTTGCTAGCGATAAGAGAAGGATTACAGCTTCGCCAGAACTTGTGATTTCAAAACATCTTATGTATACAGACTCCTTGGATGCTATCAACCTGATCATGAGAGAATACTCAACTGATCACCCTTTGGTGGATATTCTGAGGGAGATAAGGAATTACTCTACTAAAAGCTGGAAAGTAGAAGTGCGATATGCCCCCAGGGAGGCCATGACTTATGCCAACTATCTAGCGAGGGAAGGACATCAAGAAAGCTTTGAGATATGCCTACTTAACCGAATTCTAGATGGCTGTCTTTAGTGGGCACTAGTAGACAATCGTTTCTGTGATTATTATTCTACTTCTTAGGCTAGCCTAGGAAGGTTCCTATCAAGACTTGTCTTTCCGTTGTATTATTAAAAAAAAAAAAGGATTATGCGATCTTGACTGGATTTGTCACTTCATGGGTAGTAAGGAGGAGTGTTTTAGAAATTCAAATTCGTAATAAGGTACCAAGAGCTTATTGAATCTTGGAAGATATAGTTGAAATCCCAAAGGTGCTCTGAGGATTAGACATAGGTCAGGTGGTAGATCAAGTTAGTGTAAATCACAGTGTTCTTTTCTCTCCTTTGGTATTGTTGCTCTAAATCTATCTCTCTTTTAATTTCTTTTATTTATAAACCATGAAGTTTTAAAATTTTTATCACCGTACAATTTACTCCCCCTTTTTGGGTGAAGATCTTGTCTAACATTTGGTATCAGAGTAGCTCTCTTGGAAACAGACTTAATCATCTCAAGAGTAGATCTAATGGCAAGATTATAGACAATGTGATGTCTAAAGGAAGTTTCATTACCAAGCCACCATGTTTTAATAGTGAAAACTTCACCTTCTGGAAAATAAAGATAAAGATATTCATAAAGGCTATTGAGTATGGGTTGTGGGATGTGATCGAGAAAGGAAACCGTGTTCCAACTAAAATAGTTAAGGAAGCTCAAGTTGCAAAAACTCATTGTTGAGTTTAACGATAATGACAAAAGGCTTGTTCAATTAAATGATGAAGCTATCAATATGCTCATTTTGTGCTCTAAGCTAAAAAGAATACTTCAGGGTATTAAGCTTTAAAACAGTAAAAGAAATGTGGGAAACTTTGGAGATTGCTTATGAAGGAACATCTGGTGCTAGCAAAGCAGAATCAATACTCTAACAACTGAAGTTGAGTTATTTAGAACATTAGAGAGAGAAAGCACTAGAGATATAGAAGTAAGATTCTCATGTCTTATCAACCATCTTGCTACTATTTGCAAAAAGTACAGCTAATGATGTGTCCCTATTTCTTATATGCTTTCGTGGTGTTTTTTTTTTAGGGTTTTTAACTCTAATTGTTTGCTTGGTTGCATTCAATAAGGGTAATTAAGAGTCTTAAGTAATTGCATGTAATTTGTGTATAAAAAGGTAAAACTATCATTTATTATGTAATGATTTCTGTTTGGACTTGGTTTCTTGGAACATCTGATGCTACACGCCCTAGTTTACTTTCTGGGTGAATTAAAGAAATGATCCATAAGGACCTAGGCATTGTAGATCAAGGATCTCACATTCCAAAATGACAAAAAGGAACCTTAAGTAAAACTCAGTGTTTTGCCTTTTTGTGTGTAATGTGAAGATTTACTACATGTTTTGAGCTTCAGTTGCTATTTGGGGGAAGAGAAAGGAGCCTCACTTAACCCTTCTGCATATTTCCAACCTCCAGAACTTGTCTCTGTCACTTCCATTCACTCTTCTTCAATTACTCACCATTGTTTTCCATTTTAACTCATTTTCCTCTATCTTTCTACCTCTGTCTTCTATTTTTTCCCATAACCCACTCCATATCTTCACCATTTCTTGCTTCCTTTTAAACCCTAACTACTCTAATGGTTGAGAAGAGGTTGATGCTCGTTGCGAGTCTTTCTTACTATGAGTTGCTAGATTCTTTATTGCTTCTTGGAGCTAGATACATAGCTTAAGCTTAAGAGCTTCATAGTAGAGTTTTGGTTTACTTCTTAATCCATTAGCTTAAGTCATTTGTGATTATCTATGTATTTAGATTATTTTTAATTTAAGACCGAGATTTTGTGTTGTTAATCTTTTTTGGATTGAATATTGTGATTTTGATTATGTGTACTTAACTTGGATTTATTAATAGCTATGATTCCTTTTTTGAAATCAATGAAAGTGTGTTTTCAATTTAGTGTTTGGTTGATTATTCATTGGATTTGATTTCTATGATATCCTCATAAGCATTGCATTTAGAGGAACCAGGTTAATCAACCTAATCTTGATTGTACCCCAAGTTGTTTTTAAAAATGGATTAAGAAATAATTGCTATGTAGCATTTAGGGTAATTGTGGATTAATCTTGCTTGATCCAAACCATATTTAGGATTTTTCTAAAAGACTAGCCCAATTATTCTATGTTATTTCATATCATTTTAAGGGTATTTATCATAGATTTTGGCTCCTTTTGATGATAATTGTGCTTAATTTAGATTAAGAGTCTTTGCTTTTGAGTTAGTGTCTTTTTGAGGTTTAAATTGTCATAATTGGTTATTAATTGTATTCAGTTGATTTCTAGGACAATTGATGCTTCAAATTGTTGCTTTTTATTGTAGGACAATTGAGAATTGGAGCCAAGATCAAAGACCAAAGGATGACACAACACAAGATCAGAGTATCAGCACTAATAGAGTTCGCCGCGGCGCCAAATTGAAATCTCCCCAGTAGTCTCTCGGGCAGAGTTTGCCGCGGCCAACTTACAGCTTCGCCGCGGCGAAATCACAAGATTAGGCGGATCTCCTCTCGGGCATGCTTCGCCGCGGCGAACTCTTCGTATCAGCAACGCCAGATCCGGATCAGAGCGCGAAAATGGAGCTTCTAATCATATGATCCGACCCAGTTGGACCCCTAAAACCCTTAGAAACCCTATTTTCGACCAATCACTCCATTCTATCATCTCCAACACCTCTATTCTCCCATCCTCTTGCCTCTCCACCTCCATCTTCTTCCTCATTCATTTCCTTCATCTTTTCTTCACTCCATCTCATTTCCTTCCACTCCTAGCTGCCATGGTTGATAGATTCACTTTGGTTGGAGTTTTTCTTGAAGCTATGGAGGGCTAGGGTTTATCAACTCTTGAAGATGGTGGAGTAGCATGAGTTTCCAAGCTTTAAAGGGGAGTTTAGTTTCAGTTTGCAATTTTTAGCTATGATTTATGGCTTTCTAGGTCTAGGAGTTGTAATTTCTTAGTTAGGAACTTGGGACTGATACTGTAATTATTGGTTAATGATTACATTTGTAATTTGGATTGATTGATGTTGAACTTTGTGCTTAAATATATGTGGTTGCATATATGCTTATTGTAACTCTTATTATTCTCTCCTATCTTGCATGGTTGTGTTTGGGTACTGAGTTGATTGTGTGTTACATTAAGCCAATTACATGATCATTCCAAATTTACACATTAGGGAAGCTAAACAAAGCTTTCATTAATGAGTTCATTAATGAAAGCTTTGGACTCATTGAGTTAATGAGGTTCTTATTAAGAAAACCTAATGATTTGTGAAACTCCCAATATTTTAAGTGAACTATGATTGCCATCAAAACCGTTTTCAAGAGATTTCCTATCATTCATTTCCATTCCATCATTATTATCTTAAAACACCAAAAATATAGTATCTTAGGTTTGTTTTCATTGCATTTAGTTTAGGCACCATTCATTTAAGTCTTAAAAACCCAAAACCCTATTTCATTGCATTGCATGGCATTTAGTCTAGCTTAGGTAATTAATAAAGGCTCCCAAAAGTGAAACGACCCGAGTTTGCACTATACTGCATAGCTTGGATTTATTTTTGATTGAGAACCCCAAGGCGAACGATAACAAAGGCTCTCTTTCAATATCCTCATAAGCATTGCATTTAGAGGAACCAGGTTAATCAACCTAATCTTGATTGTACCCCAAGTTGTTTTTAAAAATGGATTAAGAAATAATTGCTATGTAGCATTTAGGGTAATTGTGGATTAATCTTGCTTGATCCAAACCATATTTAGGATTTTTCTAAAAGACTTGCTGAAAAACCTTTTAAACTCCCACATCAATAGTAAGCTAGGACAGCGATAAGTCCATTTTCTAAGAAGCATTGATCACTTGATTTCCCTTAATACAAATTCACTTCTTTCATTCTCTTTTATTGAAAAATCATAAAAACAATAACTTAGGTCATTTCAATTTCATTATATTGTTTTCCAAGGCAAAACTCAATTTTAAACCCAATCAATGTAACACCCTACAACTTACTTACCATACTTAACATATTTTTGCATAACCATTATAAGAAAGGAGCAAGCACACAAATAGCCCCTAATACACCATATCGTGATTCTAAAACGATTTTACAGTACATATCATGATTATAAAAAGGATTTAACTCCTAACATGGTTATAAAATAGCCTTTCTTGTACCTTATACTGACTTGACCATGTCATTATGCCTTGGGGTTAAATGCAAGAAATTTGTAACCAAATCCAAGAGATGCAGTATAATAGTGCAATCTGGGTAGTATTTGCATGGAGCCAACTAAGCTACGTCTAGGTAAACTAAGTATCTATATGCAAAATGACAGGGAAAAACATTGATTGATTGGTTTTAAACTTAATGAAAGTACATGCAATGAAAGTAAATATTTTTGATATTTTTGAAATAGAGAGATTGAAAATTGGATTTAGGGAACGCAATGAATGAATGCTCTTAGGAAGTGAATGTTGATGGCTATCCTAACTCAATTAAGATGATTGGGAGTGAAATGCACTAAGTTTTCTTTTAGTGAATGATGAGCCATGTTGCTTGACCACCAAATAAAACCAAGCTAAATGCAATATAGTGGCACTAACCTAGGTTAAACTCTTGAGGGGCCTAAAGGTGTTCTAGAAATCTATATGCAAATAACAAGTTAACCAAGTATAGTATGTGATGTAATTATGTAAGAGGTAGTCCAATTAATGATCAAAAGAAACTATTTAATCTTTATATTTTCTATATTTAGTGAGTGAAGTAAATGCAATGTATGACCATTCTTGATGACCAAATCCACCAACCACCCTAATTCTTTTTTTAATTGAGTTCCAATCCTTTATTAATCTTGGTTTGTGAAAAGCTTCTCCAAATAGTGAATCCAATGAGCTAGAACCCCAACTCATCAAACTCATCTTAATACTTAACATGAATTATGCTTTGCAAGAGGTATTTTACCCTCTTAATTAACAATACTAGCACCCTAATCGGTTAATCAAGAGATTCAAACACTTGAGTTGAAAGAATCAATATAACAAAAGGTAATACCAATCCAATCAATCAATTAAAGTGCAAAACACAATCCAATCCTTAGTTTTAATGCAAATCAACCAAGTTACATCCTCAATGTAGTCACAAATCACAAATCTAAATCTTAGAAATTACAATCCATGAATATAAAGAGTGAAACTTAAGCAAAATAACTATTATACCCTTCCAACATATTTTATTTTCACTTTGATCCTTCTCTATTTTTCTAGAATAATCAAATAATTTCAGAAATTAAACATTAACATTTATATAAAGTCTCTTCTTCCAATAGCTTCTTTGACCAATAAAATAGTGTCTATAAAAATTTTGGGTAAAAAATTAACTCCTAACCAGTTTTCTTAAATTTTCCAAAAATCATAGGACATAAATTTTCAAAATTAACTTTATAATTATTTGGACCATATTTTCAGAGATTTAATCTTCACAATTTGTCCAAATTTCCCCCTTAATCATGCTTGATTAAATCCACAAAATTTGGAATGTTAACATATAATATTTATATTTTCTTATATTCAAATTGAATATTTTGTTTTGTTTAATATATTTTATTTATACTTTTTTATTTAATTTTTTATTTAATTACTTTTCAATAATTTAATAAGTATAGTGATTTTTATATTTATACTAAATATTCATATTTATTTATTTAAATAACAATTTAATGAAATTTTTAATAATATTATTATTGTGTAAATTTAAAAGGCTTTTTTATTTATTTATACTACCTCTTTTTTTTTATAAGACCTCATTTGACTTTTATTTGGTCCTAAAAATAAGATCTCAATCCACTTTGTCTCTCATATTTATACATTCTTTTTCCAAGGTAGTCCTTCTAATAATGGTAGTTCCAGCCAATAAACTTGATTAGTAAGGATATTTTAGGAAAGACAACACCTATTTATTACAAATAACTAACTTAACTTATTTCTTTAATCTACTCAAATTAGTCACCTAACGCTTATATTTAGGATTAGAGGTAGTATCATGAAAGAGAGCCTTTCTGTCGTTCGCCCTGGGGTTCTCAATAAAAATGAATCCAAGCTATGCAGTATAATGCAAACTCGGGTCGTTTCACTTTTGGGAGCCTTTATTAATTACCTAAGCTAGACTAAATGCCATGCAATGCAATGAAATGGGGTTTTGGGTTTTTAAGATTTAAATGAATTGATCTAAAACTGAATGCAATGAAAACAAACCTAAGATACTATATTTTTGGTGTTTTAAGATAATAATGATGTAATGGAAATGATTGATAGGAAATCTCTTGAAAATGGTTTTGATGGCAATCATAGTTCACTTAAATATTGGGAGTTTCACAAATCCATTAGGTTTTCTTAATAAGAACCTCATTAACTCAATGAGTCCAAAGCTTACATTAATGAACTCATTAATGTAAACTTTGTTTAGCTTCCCTAATGTGTAAATTGGAATGATCATGCAAATGGCTTAATGAAACACACAATCAACTCAATACCCAAACACAACTAGGCAAGATAAGAGAGAATCATGAGAGAGACATTAAGCATACATGCAACTACATATATTTAAGCTCAAAGTTCAACATCAATTAATCCAATATACAAAAGATAATCAGTAACCACTGATTACAGAATTAATCAAAGTATCTAACTAAGAGTTTACAATTCCTAGACCTAGGAAATCATAAATGCCTAGCTAAAAACTGAAGATTAAAACTAAAACTCCCCTTTGAAGCTTAGGAACTCATGCTATTCCACCATCTTCAAGAGTTGATAAACCCTAGCCCTCCATAGCTTAAAGAAAAGCTCCAACTGAAGTGAATCCGTCGGCCATGGTAGCTAGGAGTGGAAGGAAATGAGATGGAGTGAAGGAAAGATGAAGGAAATGGATGGGAAAGAAGATGGAGATGGAGAGGCAAGAGGATGGGAGAATAGAGGTGTTGGAGGAGATGGAATGGAGTTTTTTCGAAAATAGGGTTTCTAAGGGTTTTAGGGGCCCATCTGGGTCGGATCATATGATTAGAAGCTCCATTTTCGCGTTCTGATCCGGATCTGGCGTTGCTGATACGAAGAGTTCGCCGCGGCGAAGGAAATCCTTCGCCGCGGCGAAGCATGCCCGAGAGGAGCTCCGCCTAATCTTGTGATTTCGCCGCGGCGAACTCTGCCCGAGAGACTACTGGTGAGATTTCAATTTGGCGCCGCGGCGAACTCTATTAGTGCTGATACTCTGATCTTGTGTTGTGTCATCCTTTGGACTTTGATATTGGCTCCAATTCTCAATTGTCCTACAATAAAAGGCAACAATTTGAAGCATCAATTGTCCTAGAAATCAACTGAATACAATTAATAACCAATTATGACAATTTTAACCTCAAAAAGACACTAACTCAAAGCAAGGACTCTTAATCTAAATTAAGCACAATTATCATCAAAAGGAGCCAAAATCTATGATAAATACCCTTAAAATGATATGAAATAACATAGAATAATTAGGCTAAATCATATCATTTTGTCTTTTCTCAAAAAAAAATTATTTAATAATATTATATTCTTTTATCAAGGGTAATATGATAAAATAACTCAATTTTTCCACCTCTTTTCATCCGACCAAATATAAAGTTTTTACTAAACCCATTTTTAATTAAAGTGGGAACCAAACACTCACTCAGCTGGAAATTTTTTATTCTCTTTCTTTTAATTCTTTTCTATTCATTTATATTCTAATTGATTTTTAGGAAAATTGGGGATAAATACCCCATTAAGAAATTAATTGGCAAATGGGATCTAGGAAGAGCAGTTGTATACAGGAAGATCAGTTGCCCACTATGGAAGATCAGTTGCACGTATACAGAAGATTAGTTACACACATATGGAAAATCAGTTGCACTCACATAGAAGATCAGTTGCACAAAAACGGAAGATCACTTGCACACAACGAAAGTTCACTTGCACAAAGTCCTTAGGTCCCATTTGCCAATTAATTTCTCAATAAGGTATTTATCCCCAATTTTTTCTTGATTTTTTGAACCGAACATGCCCTTAGGTAGATGAAGGAAATTGTTTTCATGGGCTCTACCCTTTCTTCCAACAAAGATGAATATGTTAAGCATCCTAACGATTAGTGGCAATGAAAAAGAAACCGTACCGAACCGACCAGTTTAACTGGAAAACCAGTGAACTAGTCTAAAGACTGGTCTAGTTTAACAAGAAAATCAGTCATCAAGTGAACCAGCAACTAACTAGTAAAACCGGTATTAAACAAGTCAACCGCCCAGTTTGGGGGTTGATCGGTTATATATTTTCCCCCTAATTGCCCAAAATGACGTCGTCTCTTTGAAGAAAAAAATTGAACGCTGTCGTATACTCGTATCCATTCCCTCAGTCCCCGACTCCCACTTTCCTTCTGGCCAAATTCAGAATTTCAGATTGAGTTTGGCAGATCCTTTCCCCCATTCCCATCTTTAATCTTCCTTCAATCCTTTGTTTAGCTGGGTTTGAGCGTGATACGGTGTGACCGTTCTCTCTTACAGCACCGTCAAGTTACCGTCGAGTTACCGTAGAGAGTGGAGACAGTGCCATCGAGTTGCCATCAAGTTGGTCAATGATTGTCCCTGTCACACCTTACTATCATATCATCTTAGGGTTTAAGCAAAACCATTTTAGACCACATTGGATGGCCTTGGGCTCAAAAATTCATGAAAAATGCTAATTTTCATATTTTTACTGTTCATCAGATAAAAATCTAGTTTTCTGGCCTAACTTCAAAAATTCATAACTTAATCTAGAAAAATAAAAATGGAGTGGTTCAAAATTCTATGAAAATATATTTTAATGGTTCTTCAAGGAAAAATAATCTTATGAACCAATTCCATTTGAAAAAGTGTCAAGTTTTTGTGAAAATCACCTCTGTCCATTTGGCAAAAATCCTTTGTCCAGATTCTGAACTATAACTTTGAAAAATCATTAAAAATTGTGTAGTTGGCTATTTTTAACATACTACCTATCTATTTGAAGCTCATGATGTCAACTTTAAGCATGTCAAATTTCGTGAAGAAATTCGTTCGGTAACTTACTAAAACATGGCTCTAATTTGGCATCTTGCTTAGGAATTACAGCACCAACCATAGATACTTATACATAACCGAATACAATTATTTCCTCATGGCTCATCTCCATATTGATCCTTGGATTTGCAGCCTCCCTTTTGATGATTTCAGTCCCTAAAATATTAGTTACATATGAGGGATGAGATTTCAATGAAATGCCAGTAGCAAGATCAATCAACCAAAACATTAATATGCATCAATTACAAGCATTCCAACCTTTTGCTATTAATAGGGAACTACTTTACCTCATACATGTAGCACTCTAACATGCAATAGCCAAGACACATAAATCAAGGAGTATAGCTACACAATCATCATCATCATCATTTAGTTCAACCACATAATAGCACATGAAATTGCATAGCAATCAATACAACAATCAACATTAAGGTTAATTAAATCTTACTACCTTGATCCAATGCTCTTTGATTTTCTTGTTCTTATTTCTTGCTTCCACAAATGCCAAACCCTAACATGGCAATCCACAAAAAGAGCAGCAAGAATTATCAACCATTCCACATGAAAATCAACAACATAACTCAAGGACAACCTTTGTCCCTTAAAGCTTTCCCCTTTGTTCTTTAAAGTTTAGAGTTTGTTTCCTTAAATCCTAAAAATTCCCTCTTGACTCATTCCTACATGATTTTTCATGTAGATTTCAAATATCTACTTGGATTTAACAAAATAAAATCCCTTCTTCCAATTTTGAACTGATCGAACCATTAGGGTTCAAAATCCAAAAATTGCAACTTTGATTCTATGGCTTCCAACACTTGTTCTTTAGGTTTATCCTACACCATTGTTCATTTTGAACACAATGGAAGCCTCAAAAATTTGAAAAACACATCCTAGGATCCACATCTTGCTTTGTCCAAAATGGTTCTCATGCAACCTAACAAAGAAAACACTTCAAAATCAACCTACAAACTCTTATAACCACTAGGATCTATCATGCTTTGAGGTGTTCTAGCAAGTTTGAACAACAAAACTTCCCTCTCCATTCAATAAACATTTCAGCCAGCTCAAGAAAAAGGGAAAGAAATAGAATTTTAAACCATCAAAAACAAGAGAATCAAGCAAGGAACAACATAGAATCAACTACCAACCTTAACTCCAAGCTTACTTGATCCAATATGGTTGCTTTCCCCTTGTTTCCACTTCAAGCTTACTCCTTTCTCTCTTGATCTCTCCTTGGCCGAAACATAGATCTGAAAATGGGGGAGGATTACTCATTTAATATGCACAAAATATCTCACCTACTAACATTAATGAGAAGCCAAGTGTTAAAAGCCTACTCCTTCTTGAAATTTCCCTCTTAATCACTTAATTCCAATTGTAATTAATTTCCAAAAGTCAAACTCTCCTCCACTTGAGGCTTGACACTTGGAAAGCTTTAAATCCTCTCCATTAAGGGCTTGACACATGGCTAAATGTGAACCATTTGAATTGCAAGACTCTAGTCTTGCTTTATCGGTGCACTTTGACTCCGGGTTTAATTTCTTTTCTATAATTACAGTGCTCTGGCCTTTGTAATTATTTTTTGTCAGATCCATAAATTATTCTCCTCATTTTTATCTTCCTAAATTGCCCTCTTTGTCTCCAAATTTAATTTCCCAATAATTAAATAAAAAAGAAAACTAATTTCCTTCTCTTTAGTGATTTTTCCACTTTTCAAAGGAACTGGAAAAAATCTTGGATACTTGAGGGTCTTCTTTTAATTCCATAATATCTTATAATTCCTTGGGATATCTTAAGAATTTTCTTGGGATTTTATTCTCTTTCCAATTATTTATTTGAAATTTTCCAAATAAAAGACCTTAAACTAGCTTAAATTGCCCTTAAATTCCTTTGTAATTTCTTTAAGGGCAATTTGGTCATAAAACCAATTTTATAATCCCATATAATTCTCAAGGGATCTTGTTCTTATTTTTTCTTAATTTTTTGATGCTTGAAAATATTTTTCCATAATTATTCTTGACCAATTTTCCTTAATTAGTCAAACTTTTCATAATTGGCTTGAAAAATTATAATAATTATTTTTCGCCATAAATCTTCTATTCCTCCTTATCCTTTTTGGCCTTTGAATATTTAGAAATATCCCTATTTCTAGATGCCATATTACTGGATGTGACAGTCCCTGCGCTAGATCCCTTACTGGTCAACCGTTTTCCCTGTGCTAGATTCCGACTTTGAAGCATTGGGTAAGCTCAAAAAACATTCCCTCCCCTTTTAGCTAGGTTGAGTTTGAATTTTAGGAAGAAACTGATATACATCTCTGCTTTTTTCTCCACGGGTCGAGAGGTTTGGGAAATTGGAAGTGAGGGGAGATGAAAATCTCTAGCTAAGACTGCTAAGTTCACCTTTGCTTTCTGCCTTTGACCACATTCACGGATTGCCCTGCTCTGCTTTTGAGTTTCTAGTTTTTCCACTGACTGAAGGAGGTTTGGTACTTCTAGCTTTCACTGGATTTCTTTACTTTTGCTCTACTTTCAATGTTGGAAGTATTTTGGCATGTTGGCTGATCTTGATGTTGTAGACCAGTAGTTTTACTACTGCCATTCTATGGATTATATGACTTTTGCTTCTGCCATTTTACGATGATTGGAAATATTTTGGAATGTTAAAGCTAGTTTGGACTGTAGCCCTCTAATTGGAAATATTCTTTACAATGATTAATACACTGTAAAGCTTGTTTGTATTTGATAATTCGGGAGGAATAACATGAGCAAAACTTAGATTATTTGGACTGTAGCCCTTTGATATATTTAAAGTGTCCATGTGTAATTTAAGATGTCTCGTAATGTTGTTCTCTTTCTTTAGAGTGTTGGTGATTCATGGCTTATTGATACAATTGTTTTGAAGTGGTTCCTGAAAGGTTGAAACTTGTGGCTCTACTATTTGTGTTTATCTAATATCCAAGATCATTTTTATTAATTTTTGATTTGTTATTTAATAGCAGTGATGGATATTCAAAACAATCAAAGTTCTGGAAATGAAAATGTCACTCAATCTTCCACTCCTAATATCGAAACCTCTACTCCCGACTTCTTAATTATGTGGTAAAACTGATCCTGCATGGGCACATGTTGCCTACAAAAAAGAGGGGACACAAACTGTATATACATGTCTTTTTTGTGGTAATAATTATAGAGGAGGTAGGATAAACAGGATGAAACAACACCTTGCTGGTGTTATTGGTTAAATAGCTTCATGCAAAATAGTTTCACATGATGTACGTCATAGAATGATAGAGTCTTTGAAAGAATGTTCAAAGAAAAAGGCTATTGAAAACATAGAAGATGAACTGGAAGAAACCCATGTTGATTCTCCAATTACCATGAGTAGTGGGATAAAGAGGAGAGCTCCTAGGAGTTTGGACAATTATTTTGCTCCTAGGACAGCTCCTAATTCCCAACCAGGCATCAAAAGTGCATTAGCAACTAAAGAAGCAAAACATAATGTGAAAACGTTGATTATTGAATAGGCTATTGTGAACTGTATTCCATTCAAAGCATCTTATTGCCCTTTATTTCAAAAAGTTATGGATGGTATTGCTTCAATTGGGCCTGGGTTTGAAGCTCCTAGTGCTTATGATTTCAAAACTAATTTATTGAGTGATTGGAGAAAAGAATGTTAGTTACTCATTGATAGCCATCGAGCTAAATGGAAAAACAATGGTTACACACTCATGACTGATGGATGGACTAACGTTAGACAACAGACTTTAATAAACTTTTTAGTGTATTCTACATATGGTATGGTGTTTGTGAAGTGTGATGATGTATCAGATTTAGTCAAAGATACCAAAACTCTATTTACTCTATTCTATGAAGTCATTAAGTGGGTTGGTCTTAAGAACATTATCCATGTAGTGACTGACAATACAGCCAACTATGTAGTATGTGGTAGGCTAATTAAGGAAAAATATAAAAAATATTTATTGGTCACCTTGTGCTGCTCATTATTTGAATCTTGTATTAGAAGACTTTTCTAGCATGCCTCATGTGTCAGACCTTGCATCAAAGGCCTCAAAGATAACAATTTTTGCATACAACCATATGGTTTTCTTATCATGGTTGAGGAGAAGACTGAGTTGGAAAGAAATTATGCATCCTGGTGTCACAAGATTTGCTACTACATTTATTATGTTGCATATCATATACATACACAAAAATGACTTGCAAGCTCTAGTTGTTGATAAGCATTTTGTGGATCACAAATTATCCAAGACTGAGGCAAGAAAAAAATTTTAGTGCCCTAATATTAGATGATCGGTTTTGGAATGATTGTTATCAAGTTGTGAGGATTGTGTCGCCTCTCATAAAGTTGTTGAGAATTGTGGACTCAGATAAGAAGCCTTCATTGCCTTATGTTTATGAAGGCATACGAAGGGCAAAAGTGGCTATTAAAGAGATGTTTAAAAAGAACAAGGAGTTGTATAGGCCCTACACAAGCATCATTCAAGCTTGATGGGACAGGCATTTGAAGACCAATCTTCATGCAGCATCGTATTTGTTGAATCCTGCAATCACATATGATCCAAACTGCCTAACAAGTCAAAGTTAATGATGGCGTTGATTGATGTGGTGGAGTCTTACTCAGATGAAGATGTTAATGGCTTTTTGGTAATGAAATAAGCAACTACTTATCGTGAAGGCAAGGAATCTTTTAGTAAACCCTTATGTCAAAAAGCTGCACAAAAATTAGACCCTTGTAAGTGTTAATACTTTATAGTATATTTATGGTTATTTACTAATTCTATATAATACTGTATACTAAATGTATTTTATTATGTAGATGAATAGTGGACATATTATAGTTGTTCAGTTCCAGAATTGCAGCATGTTGCAATGCGTATTCTTAGTCAAACTTCTGCTTTTTCTGGTTGTGAGAGGAATTGGAGCTTGTTTGAAAGAATTCATACAAAAAGAAGAAACAGATTGGAACATAAGAGGTTGAATGATTTGGTTTTCACAAACTATAATTTGCGATTGAAGCATAGGTAATCTTGAAAATAATGAATACTTTTAGTCTTTTATTTTAATTGATTTATATTTAATTGAAGTTTTATTTGTCATTAAAGGAGTACATTGAAGAAGAAGAAAAGTTATGATCCAATTGACTATGAAAACATTGATATGGTGGACTTTTGGGTGGCTGAAGAAGATCCCACTCTAGAATTTGATGATAGAGATGTGGCTACACTTGATAGTGTCCTTAATAATGAAGGCGTTGCAAATTCAACAACTCTTGAGAGGAATAACAAAGGTTTATATATATAATTAACACTCTATTCTTAGATGAATATATAATTATTTGCATAATCATTAATATTGCTTATTGTCTTACATAGGTGACAAAGACATGGATATTGTTGATCCTTCGCCTTTGCATGATGATATTGTCACTCCTACTGTTCCTTGTCCAGCTGTTAATGTCTTGGTCCATGCCATTGCCAATAATCTTAATGATGATTTTGATTTTCCATAGTGATGAACATATGTAGTTTATTAATGTTTGCTTGGTAGTTGGTACAGTGAAACATTTAAACTACTTTTGTAACTTTTTATATTTTTTCAACTAATTATTATTTATGAATTTTGTTCTATTTTAATGTTATGAATTAAATTATATTATTTTAATATGACCGGTTCGATCCCGGTCTGCCCTCCGGTCCGACCAGTGACCCTAGACCCACTGTCTCGACCGGTTTAGTCTCCCGTCCGGTTTTTGTTCCTTGATTAGTGGTCTAGCGTACTTCAACTCGTTCGCCAACCTAAAGTCATTCCACCATCTAAAAATAAATGTAATTTTTTTTTGCCATTATAAAACTAAACGTAATCTATCTTTATACATATACATATAAAAGAAGGGCTAAAAGCAGTTCGCACAGTGAACCACATCAGCAGTGCTTGTGGAGGCCAATGAGCACGTGACATGTTGTCCTTGGAATTGGAAACATTGTCATAGAGAGAGTTTCGGGCTCAATTCTGGGACTTAACTTCTCTCCGCTGTCGGTCCTGCCCGTCGCCCTCCTCTACCCAAAATGACTGCTGTTTTGGGTGCAAAATGAAGGCGCTCATTTTTTTTATATTTTATTTTAAAATATTTTTCAGTAACATTTAATATATAAAATATTTTTTAAGAGCACCTGACATCCCAAAGTAATTTTTTTATTCCCAGCATCCTAAAATAATTTTTGGTACACTCAGCAAGCTAGAACATTTCTTTGAGAAGCGCCTTGTATGGTAAAAAAAAACTACCCTAAAATATTTTTTGAATAGCATTCAATATCTTATAATAATTTTTATACACTCAACATTCTAAAATATTTTTTTAGTAGTATCCATTATTTTAAAATAATTTTTAGTATGCTTAGTGGTGCACTTAGCACACTAGAATATTTTTTTAAGAACATTTGATATCCTAAAATAGTTTTTGTTACACCTAGCATGATAAAATACTTTTTTAGTAACATCCAATGTAGTTTTTTTTTTTTTACCTCAAAAGCATTTTTGAAGTAGCACATAGTGTCTTAGATTTAGGGTAATCTGTTTTATGATGCTTGTAACATCCCGATTTTTGGGCCTAGAAGTACTAGAAATAGCCTGAACGGGATAGGCTACCAGACCCCTTTTTAGTAGAGGTCCTAAAGATGAGAAAGGAAGTTAAAGCAGTTTCAGGGACTAAACTACAAAGTGAATGTTTTAAGAGGCTAAAGGGTAATCAAAGTTAGAGGCTCCAGTAAAGTTTCAAAAGCCCAGAAAGAGAAAAGAGGCTAGCTACAGACCAAAGGTTAAGTTAGAAGCCTCAAAGAGATGGTTTTATGAGGTTGAGCCTAAGCAGGGGTAAAACCGTAAATTCAGAAAGTTACGGCCATTAGGGGTAAAAAATGGAAATTACTTAGAAAATTCTAAGAAAATCCTAGAAAATGGAAAATAATATTCTAAGGCTCTTTTGTTAAGAGAGATGACGAAAATACCCCTGAGGTAACTTAAAAGGAATTTATAAGTTTATGGCTCAATTTGAGATGTAGAGGTAGATTTAATTGTTTGAGTCATAAGGAAACCTCAGAAAATTATGGTAAAATGGGGATGCATGATCTAAGAGACTATAGAAAATTATAAAATTAGTCTCATCCCCAGAAGACCAGCAAAATGGCTTTAAGAATACTTAAAAGCCAGTTGTGCCGAAAAAGGGCATTTTAAAAAATGAATTTTTAAGTGGGGCTATAGGTTGAGTTATGACCTGAGAAAATTCACAGATTTTCTCTAGAATATGAGGAATTTTATGATATTTTTGAATGAATTTTTGGAGCTCTGGATTGAATAAAATGCTCCAGTCAAATATTAAATAATTTTGTCCCCTAAATAGGAGACAAAACCAAAGAAAATATCTAAGAGTCATCATAACGATGCTGAGTCAGCGTGCTGAGTCATCAAGCGTAATCATGACACCTACGAATCATCATGCTGAGTCACCAGAAGATATTTATGGACAACATAAAAATCAGAACGCAGTATGGGAATATTTTAGACAGTCTTTTGTCTACCCGTTATAGTGAATTCTCTACTGCATAACTCAGTAAGGTTAAGTAGCCTGTCAGTAGAGCTAATTATTTTTCCCTCTGCTCCTCTAAGGTGGCACCATATATGTACTTAATTAAGATGAGAAAATAGTGTTAGAACATGTCCTGGTGGTACAGGGTAAGTCAGGACCCGAAAAGTATCCGATACGGTGCAAGATTGGCTTGATAGGTGGAGAAATAATTAAGAAAATATTTTTGCACGAATTTTTCATTTATTACGTGTACGACTAGATGGAAGACACGTGTACGGTCGGATGCAAGACACGTGTGCGGTCGGATGCAAGACATGTGGCTTGATGATGTAAGCATGATGTCATCATGATGAGGTAAGCATGATGTCATAGGACACTTGTCACCGTAAGATCAAAAGAGAAAATGGACGGTCCAGATCGAGCCATGTATTTTTAAGATCAACGGTCCAGATTCAGTCTGTTTTTCTATAAATACCCCCTCCCCTCCCTACCATTTCATCCAAGCATAAGGAATCCATGGGGAAGCTCTTGCAAAATGGTTTCTAGAGAGAGAAAGAAGAGGGAGAAAGAAAGGCCAAGTGGTTCCAAGCCAGATCAAACTCTAAAACAAGGTATGTGATGGTTATAGCACCTGATTTTATGCCTATTTCGGATTAGTTACTGTGCGTATCTGATTCTGAAATTTCGCATGCTTAAAACACACTCTGTGAGCTTTAAATCCATGGGTAGAACACTTCATTTGGATATGTGTATGATTTATGGTGATTTTTCAAAGTTAGGGTTTGAAATCTGGAAACAGTATTGAACTTTTGGAAGAGTTTCGAGTTCTGTACTATTCCGGTACTGTTTGGCATAGAATTGGTTCCTGAAACTATTTTTCCCTTAAATTTAACTCAATTTAGATTTTTCTAGAATTAATTATGAATTTTTAAAGTTGAGCAAAAATTCTAAAAATTCTGCGTGAACAGTACCCACAAAGCAAAATTTCCAGATTTGGTATTCTTGAATCTAAGGCCATCTAAAGTGGTGCTAATTGACAAGAAATGGATCTTAAGGATGGGAAATGATAAGATTTATGTTAGAAAATTTGGAAAGAAAACCCTAAGACTAAGAGAAAGGGTTGAGGTTCAAGAAAGCTAGTCTTGAACTTTATGTAATCTAGTGGTCCTAATGGATTGTATGATCAATGTGACTATGTTTAGGACCTTTGGAACATCCAAGAGGATGTTTGGTGATGTTGACTGAATGACCACATGGTTGGAAAGACAAGGGAATCAAAGGAAAAGCAAGGGGAAAGCCATGTTACAAGGTAGTGAACTTACCTATACTGTGTGCTTAATATGTATGCTTGCATGATGTGATTGTGTTGCCATGATGTGCCTAAGCTATGATGAAATATTTGCAAAGTTATGTTTGCAAGTTTATGTTATGTTTTGCCTTGGCAATATGTTATGGAAGCATGAAATGCTTTAGCTTACTTTCCATGGCATTCATGTGTTAATGTTATAACATGTCATGCATGTGCATTATGTCTTGCATGCTTATGGGTAGTGTTTGCTACTGAGATTCCCCCGAATCTCACCCCTCCCTAACCAACCATTTAGGTCAATCAATGATGGGCAATAATGGCATGAGAAGCAAGGAGAATTATTCTTGTTAATGGATGAGACTGTTGATAAATGTATAATTCTACTATTTTGTGAACTATGTTATGGATGCCAATGATGCCATGTATTTAATTATAATATTTATGGCATGAATGAAAGTGTATGAGCATGAACGGGAAAGAGTAAGGCCATGTTATGTATGCCAAAGAAATAAAAAGAATTAAAGAGATGTTAAGGGATAAAACGTAAGTCTTAGAGCAATGAGCTTGTAGCTCCAGTTTGACCTATCAAACGAGTGAGCTAGGTCATAAGATTTGGCAAGCAAAGATATCTGATGTTTCTCTTTAAAATGAGGGGTAGTTTGCTCGATTTTGATAACCGAGCAGAAAGTTATGCCTTTCCAAAGTTAGGCAAAAATACAGTAAAATCCGAAAATGACCAAATGAACAGTAACTCTTTCAAAGGAAATTGAGCTCGAATTTCAAGGCAATCAGTTCAGAAACTATTTTTCCTCAAAATTTTATCCAAGGAATCACTCAATTTTAATTTTTCTACAAATAGTTATGAATTTTCGAAGTTTGTCACATTTTAAGGTGACAATGAATAGTAACTCGTAAATGAAAATTTTCAAACTTGATTTTTCATCAATTGTAGCCTTCAAAAGTGATTCCAAATGCTTCCGCAAGGAAAGTTAATTGATTTAAACATGAGGTGTTACAATGCTCATGTTACTAAAAAATATTTTAAAATACTGAGTGCATAAAAAATTATTACAGGATATTGAGTGCTGCTGACAAATATTTTAAAATGTTGAACATAGGAAAATTACTTTAATATGTAAGGTGCTGTTAGAAGAGGGTAGCGAACTGGACCTGGCAGCGGAGAAGCTAGGTTCGAAGTTTGTGCTTCAGGGTCATGCATGAGAGAATCAACCTTCTGTCACATCCAGTAATATGGCAACTTGGAATAAGGATATTCCTAAATATTCAAGAGCCAAAAAGATAAGGAGAAATAGAAGATTTATAGTGGAAAATAATTATTATGATTTTCCAAGCCAATTATGAAAATTTGGCTAATTAAGAAAAATTGGTCAAAAATAATTATGGAAAAATATTTCTAAGTCTTCAAAAATTAAGAAAAAAATAAGAACAATGTTTCTTGAGAATTATATGGGATTATAAAATTAGTTTTATAACCAAATTACCCTTAGAGAAATTACAAAGGAATTTAAGGTTGATTTAAGCTAGTTTAAGGCCTTTTATTTGGAAAATTCCAAATAAATATTGGGAAGGAAAATAAAATCCCAAGAAAATTTTTATGATGTCTCAAGGAATTATAAGAAATTATAGGATTAAAAAGAGACCCTCAGATATCCAATATTTTTCCTAATTATTTGGACAAATGGAAAAATCAATAATGAGAAGGAAAATAGTTTTTCTTTTTATTTAATTAATAGAAAATTGAGTTTGAGATAAAGAGGGCTTTCTGGGAAGAGAAAAATGAGAAGAATAAATTATGGACCTAATAGAAAATAATTACAGTGGCCAGAGTACTGTAATTATAAAAAAGAAGTGAAACTCGGAGTAAAAGTGCACCGATAAAGTAAAGACTAGAGTCTTGCACTTTACTTGGCCCACAACTTGCCATTTGTCAAGCCTCTATTAGAGAGTAATTAAAGCTTTCCAAGTTTCAAGCATTAAGTGGAGAGGATTTTGACTTTGAAATTTAATTACATTATGATTTACTTAATTAAGAGAGAAGTTTCAAGACTAAGTAGGCATGTGACACTTGGCTTTTCATTTATGATGGTGGTTGGAAAATTTTAGTGCATTAATTAAGCTCTTCCTCCCCCTAAATCAGATGTTAGTTTCAGCCAAGAGCTAACCAAGAGGGAAAAGAGAGAGTTCAAGGAGAAATCAAGAGAAAAGGCACCAATTTTGATCATCCAACCAAGATCCAAGGTTAGTTTTTAGTTCTAAGTTATTCCTTGCCTTGTTTGCTTGAGTTGTATGGTTAAAATTTCTGGTTCTCCACTTTTTCTTAAGCTGGCTAAAATGTTTATTGAGTGGGGAAGGAAGTTTGGGTTTTAAAACTTGCTAGAACACTTCAAAGCATGATAGATCCTTGTGATTGTAAGTGGTTGTATGTTGTTTTTGAAAGGATTTCTTTGTTGGAACTCAAATGGTACTGTTTGTCCAAGGGAGAAACTAAACCTTAGGATGTGTTTTTCAAAGTTTTGAGGCTTTCATTGTGTTCAAAATAGAAAATGGTGTAGGATAAACCTAAAGAACAATAGTTGGAAGCCATAGAATCAAAGTTGTAATTTTTAGAACATGAACTATAGTGGTTCGGCCAAGCTGAAACTAAAAGAGGAAGTTTTATTTTCTTAAATCTAAGTAGATATTTGGAATCTATATAAAAATCATGTAGGAATGAGTCAAGAGGGAATTCTTAGGGTTTAGGGAAACCAAACTCTAAAATTTAAAGAACAAAGGTGGAAGCTTTAAGGGACAAAGGTTGTTCTAGAGTTATGTTGTTGATTTTTATGTGGAATGATTGATGATTCTTGCTTCCCTTTTTGTGGATTGCCATGTTAGGTTTTGGCATTTGTGGAAGCAAGAAAGAAGAACAAGAAAATCAAAGAGCATTGGATCAAGATAGTAAGATTTAATTAACCTTAATGTTGAGTGTTGCATTGATTGCTATGCAATTTCATGTGCTATTATGTGGTTGAGCTAAATGATGATGATGATGATGATGATTGTGTAGCTATACTCCTTGCTTTATGTGCCTTGGCTATTGCATGTTAGAATGCTACATGTATGAGGTAAAGTAGTTCCCTATTAATAGCAAAAGGTTGGAATGCTTGTAATTGATGCATGTAGATGTTTTGGTTGATTGATCTTGCTACTAGAATTTCATTAAAATCTCATCCCCCATATGTAACCTAATATTTTAGGGACTGAATTATCAAAAGGGAGGCTGCAAATCCAAGGATAAATATGGTAATGAACCATGAGGAAACATTTTTATTTGGTTATGTATAAGTATGTATGGTTGGTGCTGTAATCCCTAAGCAGGACATCAATTTAGAGCCATGTTTTATTTAGTTAGCTAATTAATTTCTGCACTAAATTTTGTGTGCTTAAAGTTCATGTCATGAGCTTCAAATCAATAGGTAGCACATTAAAAATGGCCAACTATACGATTTTTAATGATTTTTCAAGGTTAAGGTCCAGAATCTAGAAAAAGAGTTTTGCCAAAAAGACAGAGGTGACTTTCACTAAAACCTTACACTTTTTCAAATGGAATTGGTTTACAAGATTGTTTTTCCTTGAAATAGCATTCAAATATTTTTTTATAGAATTTTGAACCACTCCATTTTGATTTTTCTAGATTAAGTTATGAATTTTTGAAGTTGGGTCAGAAAACTGGATTTTTACCCATTCAACAGTAAAAATCTAAAAATCAGTGTTTTGGGATAAAATTGAGCCCAAGACCATCCAATATGGTTTAAAATGGTTTTAATTGAACCTTAAGACGATACGATAGTAAGGTGTGACACCTTCACTGTAAGTTATCGTGCGGGATATATGGGCGGCGACTCATGTATGGTTATATATATAGTGACTGGTAGAAGCTGGCTAGTTTCCCTTCATTCTGTCTCCACGTCTACTCCTCACTCAGTCACCAACATCTTGTCGACTCTAATTTTTTGTGGTCACGGAAATCTCCATTTCGCCGATTGGGTATAGAAGATTTAGGGTGAGTATGAAGGTGGAAATCTCTTATCAGCTTGAAATCTGTCACATCCTGAATTTTGGGTCTAGACGTACCAAAATTAGCCTGAAATGGGCAGGCTACTAGACCTTTTTTAGGCAGAGGTCCTAGAGATTCCCTGGAAGGACTGAGGGATTCCTAGGGACTAAATCGCAAAGGAAAATTTTTATGGGACTGAGAAAAAAGAAAGTCAGAGACTCTTGTGAAGTCTTGAGACCCAAGAATGAGAAATAGAGATGAATATAGGCCAAAGGTTACGTTGGAGGCCTCAATGAGGTAAATTTAGAGGTTAAGCCAAACCAGGGGTAAAATCGTAATTTTGTGAAGTCTTAGGGTGGTAAGGGCAAAAATGGAAATTATGCCCGAAAATCCCAGAAAAATCCTAGAAAATGGCAAATGGTAGGTTAGGGCCTAAACACTTTAGAAAAATTCCAAAAAAATAAGAATAAGGTTTAGAGGCCTGTGTGAGGCTAAAAATGATGAAAATGCCCCTGGAAGGAATTTGTGGAATTCCCAGGGTTTTCACTGATTTGGAATATATTTAAAAAAATGAATTATTTAAAGTATAGGAAGGCCTCAGATAATTAGAAGAAAATGGAAAAAATACTTAAGAAATTATCACAAGTTTTAAAAATAATTCCGCCCTTAAAAAACGAAGAGGTTGGCTTTAATGGAAATTAAAGCCTATTTATACACTATCCAAGGAAAGTCAAAGTCAAATGTCAAGAGGTTGACTTTTGACTTGAGAAAAATTAGAGGAATTCCCCGTAATGAATGAATAGTATTGGTATCCAAAGATAGATTTTCGGAGTTGTAGACCGGTAGAAAGAATTCGGTCAAGATCACTTCGAAATAAATATTATTAATTATTTTAATCATTTTAATGAAAGAACAAGGGAAAAGCATCCCTCTCTCTTTGGGCATGTTATATAATGCCATGTGGATTTATTTGAGGTGAGAAAATAGTGTCAAAACACGTTCCAATGGTTCCGGGTAAGTCAGACCCAAAAAAGTACCCTATACGGTGCAAAATGCCAATATAGGTGGAGGAATACCTAAGGGTTGTTTCTTGCACAAATTTTATATTAATTTCCTCCATATTTTAATGCCAAAATAATGAAGGAATATGGAGGAGACAAGTGTACGATTAGATGAAAAAAGAAGGTATTACGTGTATGGCTGAATGC
This sequence comes from Neltuma alba, assembly GCF_004799145.2. Lineage (NCBI taxonomy): Eukaryota > Viridiplantae > Streptophyta > Magnoliopsida > Fabales > Fabaceae > Neltuma > Neltuma alba. The sequence continues at coordinate 27,588 of NW_021636274.1, read as the reverse complement.
AAGACACGTGTACAGCTAGATTAAAAGCATGTGGATTGATGATGTAAACATGATGTCATCATGATGAGGTAAACATGATGTCATAGGACACTTGTCACCATAAGATTAAAAGAGAAAATGAATGGTCTAGATCAAGACACGGATTTTTAAGATCAACGGCCCAAATTCAGTCGTGTTTTCTATAAATACCCCCTCCCCACCCCTCATTTTGTCTAAGCTCATGGAAACCTTGGGGAAGCTCTAGCAAAATGGTTTATGGAGAGAGAAAGAAGAGGGAGAAAGAAAGGGCAAGTTGTAACATCCAGACTTTTAGGCCTAGAAGTTCCAAAAATAGCCTAAATTAAATAGGTTACTAGACCCCTGTGAGCAGAAGTCCTGAAGATGAAAAAGGAAGTTAAAGCAGTTTCAGGGACTAAACTGCAAAGAAAAAGTTTTTAGGGGCTCGAGTATAATTAAGGTTAGAGGCTCCAGTAAAGTCTCGAAGGCCCAAAAAGAGAAAAGAGGCTAGATACCGGCCAATGGGTAAGTTAGAAACCTCAAAGAGATGGTTCTATGAGGTTAGGCTTAAGCAGGGGTAAAACCGTAAATTCAAAAAGTTATGACCAGCAAGGGCAAAAATGGAAGAGTGTACAGAAAATTCCAAGAAAATCCAAAAAAATGGGAAATAATATTCTAAGACTCTTCTATGAAGAGAAAAGATGAAAATACCCCTGAGGCAGCTTAAATGGAATTTATGAGGTTGTGACCGGTAAAAAGTATACCGTTTGAGGTAATTATTTGAAATAGCAAGAGACCTCAAAAGTGTATACAAAATGAGGTTAAAGGGTTGAAAGGTTGCACTAATTTATAAAATTAGTCCCGCAACCAAAAGGCCAGTAGAGTGGCTTTAAGAAATTAAAGAGCCGGTTTTGCCGATAAAAGGGTATTTTAGTAAATGAATTTTATGCAAGGCTTAAAGGAAGTGTTATGGGCTAAGAAAATTCATAGATACTCTCTAAAATTAAAGAGAATTTATGGATCTGACAGAAAATAATTACAGAGGCCAGAGCACTGTAATTAGAGAAAAGAAGTTAAACCCGGAGTAAAAGTGCACCGATAAAGTATTAATCAGAGTCTTGCACTTTACTTGGGCCACAAGTCGCCACTTGTCAAGCCTTTAATAGATGGTAATTAAAGCTTTCCAAGTGTCAAGCTACCAATGGAGAGGATCTTGACTTTGGAATTTAATTACAATGTGAATTAAGTTAATTAAGAGAAATGCAAGACTAAGTAGGCTTATGACACTTGGCTCTTCATTAATTGTGGTAGATGGGATATTTTGATAGCATTGATGAGCTCTTCTCTCCCCTAAATCAGATGGGAATTTCGTGCAAGTCATGAAGAGAGGGAAAAAGAGAGAGTTTTAAGGGAAAACCAAGAGAAAGGCATCAACTTTGGTCATACAATCAAGGTTCAAGGTGAGTTCTTGGCTCTAGATGTGTTCTTGCCTTGGTTTCTTTCTCTTTTATGGTTGAAAATATGTCTTCTCTCCCTTTTGATGGCTGGTCAAAATGGTTGATGAGTGGGGAAGGGAGTTTGGTTGTTAGATCTTGCTAGAACACCTCAAAGTATGGTAGATCCAAGTGGATCCATGTGAAAATTGGAAGAATTATGTGCTGATTTGATGGCTTTTTCGAATTAGTTACTGTTCATATCTGGTTCTAAAATTTGGCATGCTTAAAGTAAACTCTATAAGCTTTAAATCCATGGGTATAACACTTTATTTGGATATGTGTACGATTTATGGTGATTTTTCAAAGTTAGGGTTTGAAATCTGGAAACAGTATTGAACTTTTGGGAGATTGTCGAGTTCCGTACAATTCTGGTACTGTTCTGAGTAGAATTGGTTCCTGAAACTATTTTTCCTTTAAATTTAAATTAATTATATTTCAGTGAGACTTGGAAGCACTCAATTTGGAGTTTTCTAGATTTAATTATGAATTTTCAAAGTTGAGCAAAAATTCTGGAGATTCTGCGTGAACAGTACCCGCGAACCAAAATTTCCAGATTTGATATTCTTGAATCTAAAGCCATCTAAAGTGGTCCTAATTGATAGGAAATAGATCATAAGGATGTAAAATGATAAGATTTATATTAGAAAAGTTAGAAAGAAAACCCTAAGACTAAGAGAAAGGGGTTGAGGTTCAAGAAAGCTAGTCTTGAACTTTATGTAATCTAATGGTCCTAATGGATTGTGTCATCATTATGGTTATGTTTAGGACCTTTGAAACATCCAAGGGGATGTTTAGTGATGTTGGCCGAATGCCCACATGGTTGGAAAGTCAAGGGAGTCAAAGGAAAAGTAAGAGGAAAGCTTGAGGTGCAAGGTAGTGAACTTACCCTTTATGTGCTTGACATGGTATGCTTATGTGCTGGTTTGTATTTGTTGTTTAAATGATGTTGTGACATGATGATTGTTGCTGGAAATGCTGTTTTTAATATGTTCCCATGGCCATGCATTTTTATACCAAGCATAAAGCATGATGACATGTCATTAGTTAACTTAAATTTATGAAAAACTACATAACGTACACTGGCATCCATCTTGTGCATGTATGTGGTAATGTTTGCTACTGAGATTCCCCCGAATCTCACCCCCTCCCTAACCAACCATTTAGGTCAATCAATGATGGGCACTAAGGGCATGAGAAGCAAGGAGAAGAAGTGGAGAATTATTAATGCTAATGATTGATGTTATTATTCAATGTATAATTCTCCTATGTTGTAAGTTATGTTATGAATACCATCAATTCAATGTATGTACTTAGGATGTTTATGGCATGAATGAAAGTATATGAGCATGAATGGGAAAAAGTAAGCCCATGTTAGGTATGTCAAAGAAATAAAAAGATTAAAGTAAGGAGATATTAAAGGATAAAACGTAGGTCCTGAAGCAGTTAGTTTTGAGCTTTAGTTTGACCTATCAAATGAATGAGTTAAATCACGAGATTTGGTAGACTTATAGTGCACATCCCAAGCTTTAAAATGAGTGGTAAATCACATCATTTGGATGTGTATACAATGAGATATGAATTTTTGAAGTTAAGGCATAGAATCTGGAAAGTCCAGATTTTCACCAAATGAATAGTAATTTTAATCCAATAAACTGTACGTTTTCAGTGAGGATGAGTTCAGTTGAACATTTTTTCCTTAAAGAGCATTGAAAGAGCTTTCCGTAGAATTTTGGAACACCTCCATACGATTTTTCTAGAATTAGTTATGGTTTTTCAAAGTTGGACCTGTAATCTGAAAACTGGACTGTGAACAGTAATTTTCTGAAAATTAACGTCCAAATTGAAATTTTTAAGCTTAAGACCATCCAAAGTGGTCTGGAATGGTTCTAAATGAATATTAAGGTATTATATAAGTAAGGTGTGACACAAGTGGCCCTATGCAAGATCAAGCTCTAAAACAAGGTACGTTTATGGTTTTTGATGTAGCTTTCACTACCCTTACTGTTGTTGAGCTTGGTTATGGATTTTAATGATTTTTGGGAGTTTGAAACCCTAAGGGGTTATGCTGCACAAAATTCTTAAGAATAGGAAAAGATGAAATTGATGTTAGAATAATGTTCAAAGCCTTGAAAGGAGCACGATTCAAGAAGTTTTATGATAAAATTGGTTAAATTTCATGACTATATAACTTGAGTAATATTTCGGCCAGGGCTAGTTCTTGGGGCTAGGATTGGATTTTGATAATTTTAATGCTTCCTAAAATGAAAAATTGGGTGGGGTAGAGGTGAGAAAACAAGGTTGGAAGCATTAGAATTGAAAATGAAAATTTTGGACCCTAAAGGCATACTATTCGGTCAAGGCTGGTTCATATAGAAGGAGTTTGATTTTGATTATTTTCAGTTTGGAAATGGATTCTACATGCAAAATTGTACAGGAATATTCTGTGAAATTAATTTTAGAAAGATTGTAAATCAAACTCAAAAGTTAAAAGCTAATATAGTTCAGAGAAAACAAAGTATTGATGTTGTTGATTATCATGGCTCTAATGAATGAAAGAAAATGATGTGTTGGTGCATTTAGGGCCATGAGACATCAAGGAAAAGGAATGGTAAAGGTTGAGGAAGCAGCCTTAATGGTTGGAAGCAAAAGGGAGCAAGTTGAAGAGTAAGAAGAAAGCTTAAGGATACAAGGTAGCAAACTTACCTTTCTTGTGTGCTTGATGTGTATGTGTGTGTGTGCTATTAATGTGATGATGTGACTAAGCTATGCTACTGAATCATGATTGCTATGTTTATGTTAAGCATGCCTCGGTATTATGTTATGTGAATATAAATGAAATGACTTACTTTTTATGGCATTTCACTGTACATGAATGATAAAATTATATGCACAAAAGCATGTCATACACTTGCATCCATCTTGCATGCATAAATGGTAATGTTTGCTGGTGAGATTCTCCCAAATCTCACCCTCCCTTAACCAACCATACTAGGTGTAAGAGGATGGGAGAAGAAATCAAGAAGTGGAGCAAGAAAGAGAGGAAAAGAATTTGAGAAATATATTACGTTATGTTGTACACTTTATATACCAATGTAAATTGTAATTGTGCCATTGATGGTATGTGATGATAAATGATGATGTTGGATTGTGTGATTAGCTATGATAATGGATAGGAATGGTATTATGTATAGAAAGACTTAATCATGAAATGTTAGTTCAGGTTATGGGGATAAACCATCCTTAATTAAGCAACAAAATAGTGGCAAAGCGAAAGTGAGGCAAATGATTGATTTTGCCCATAAAATTTGGCATGATTAAAGTACACATCCTAAGCTTTAAAACAAGTGGTACATCACTTAAAACATATATGTGTGCTAAGAGTTATGCCCTTCCGAAGTTAGACCTGTAATCTAGAACTTAAACAATGAATAGTAACCCAAGTAATTATGTTGAAATTTTTAATCTACAGGCTTGTTTCCTAAATTGCTTGAATCATAATGCTTTTGAATACGTACTCTGAGGGTTAAAGGAAGGATGTTTCATTTTGGTATCAGGGTAAAGGTCCTAGAAATTGTTTAAATAGAGTACTGGTTCAAGCAAAGCCCAGTATGAGTGAAATCTCTATCTAGGAAAGTAATGGGTTACTAGGGTTGGTGCAACTAAGGTTATGAGATTGAGGTGATTTCTCCAGGGGAAGTGAACACAGAGGAGAAGTAAGGGATGACAGAAAGTAACTTAAGAGATAGGTAGTCACTGTTAAAAGACTCCCCCAGAAGGTAATGGTTGAGAGTACAGTAAGCCTGGTAGGGGTAGAAGTCTATACCCTAATAGGGAAGCAGGATGACAACCTAAACCTTAAGTAATCGATATAACCTTGATAGAGCCAAGGTAATAGGACAAGTTACTTGAGGTTTGTTTAAATCCTTGAATAGAGGTAGAAACCCCTGAGGGATAGTAAACCAAGAGGGATAGAGAATAGATAATATTGAATGAAGAATCGATGATGGGTTAGGTGCCTGACCTAGACACAACATAGCAAGGTGATCAAATATTCACCATGTGATGTGATCAGTGTATGATGAGCAATACCTGACCATAACAATGATTGGTTAGAAGGTAAAAGAAGTTAGAAACGTAAAGTCAGGCAAGATCCCTCTTAAGGATACAATTGAATGAAAATAGATAAGCATATGATAGTTAATGGATGTATTGGGAAAGAATATGTCATGAGGGATGAAAAAGTTCTCAATGATGCCTAAAGCCTAAGGATGTTAGAGTGTGTAACCTAGGTACCCAGGCTAGTATGAAATTCGAGAAATGAAGTTCCCAATAAGGAATGCCACTGCTTATAGAATTGTGTAACTCCAAGTGGAGAGGCCGCCCTTTTTATAGGGATATGGAAGTGAGGAGTGTACCCTAACAGGAATTGAATATGGAGAAAGCTTGACCATGAAATACCTCTCCAAAAGTGGATGTGACTCTCCATCACAAGGGTTATATTATGTTCACAAGAGCAAACCATGTTAGGCAAAGGTTACGGTAAATAGCCGAATGGAGTTGATAGAGGTATATCCTCCATTGGTGGTACATAAAATGATGGGCTGCCAATTGCTTTGGTAGGAGCAATGCAGTACCCACAAATGATAATAATGAGAAGCTGGTAAATTAAGGCGCGGAGTAAACTTGATCCTGAGGAGAGCGAAACTGGTCAAACATAACGAAAGGGTACTATGAGGCAAAGGTATGTAACTCCTCAAGTTTAATAAAGTGATGGTGAATGACAACATAATGATATAAGCCCTCTCCCGAAGTCGTTTAAAGGTAGTACGGACTGTAGAATCCTTAGGCAAGGCAGATTGGCATTGATATAAGGATAAGCTCATGAGCTCAATAAATGAGCAAGTGTTTAAGCCACCTGATAAGTCTCATTATTTGCATATATTTCTAGCCCTAAACTCATGCTTTTGCCATTTATATTTGCATACTTTGGGTATAATTAGCTTTCATTGTGCATAAGAGTTAGTGAAAGGAATTGTGAGGTTTTGCAAGTGTTTTTGCATGTTTTTATATGATTTTATATGTGTGTACTTTTAATCCCTGTCTTGGTGTGAATTTCTGGGAGTTTCACTAGCATTTTTCGCCATTCTGTCAAAGGCGCCGCGGCAAATATCCAAAGGTACTCTCGGTCAAAGGCGTTGCGGTGGATTGACGGATGCGCCACAGCGGACCGAAATTTACATGAAGCTCAGGATCACTAATCAAAATGACACCGTACAGGCCAGGCACCGCGGCGGATGACGGAAAATTTCAGATTTAAATATAGAGTTGCGCGCTACAACCAGGACACCAGATTCAGTTCTTCATTCTCCTGAGACACCGATTTCCTTGTTCTCTCCGCCTTCTCTCAATTCTCTCTTCCATTTTCGTCCAAATCCATCATTTTCCACCGATCATTTATGAATCCTTCATCAATTCTTACTGTTTCTGCTCCAATTCAGAGTATGAGTAGCTAAATTTCCAAGTTCTCCTAGCAATAAAGTTGACCTGAGTTCATAGGGCTGAACAGGGAGTCGTTTCAGATCTATTTTTCACTTTCTATTCTAAGATTCATTTGTTTCAGTTGAACATTTGTGATTAGAATGAAGGTTGAGTGATTAGATTTATGTTTCTTGGAATTTAGATATGATTGAACATTCAGATGTGAGTTGTGTCCTTGATTCAGTTGAATAGAGGATTCTCTGTTGATTTGTAGATCTAATTCGTTTTTACTTGGACCGTTGTTCTGTAATTCTAAATTTTGATTGAATGAATTTATGATTCACAGCTGTGATCATCCTTAGAGAATTGCAACTTGCTTCTCAAGTGTTCTTGTCAATTGATTTTCCTTCTCACCAGAGCAAGACAATGAATCTAGTAAGATAGTTGTTTCTGATATGTGTTTAGAGAGATTTGAGCAGTAGCTGAATCTATCCATTTTATTGATGTTAAGAGACTCCAAATTATAAGACTGAACAAGGAAGGTTGGATAAATTGCTAGGGGAACTACTATCTCTTATCTGAATCTCTTTTGCATTTTACTTTTCATTGGATTTGTTTCTTGTTTCAATTTCTCTTTTCTGAAACTCAAGCTTTCATCTTGGTAATTTGATAATTAAAAGTGAATTGTTAAGAATTGAATTACAACTTAAGGCTCCTTGAGAAGAATAACCTAGGTATTGCCTCACTTGCTGCATTTCCCTAGTAAAATTTGATCACCTAGCGATAAGGTTTATCAAATGGCGTCGTTGCCAGGGAACCTTACTTGTTAAGGTTCTCAACAATTCACTGGTTTGCCAAGAAAAAAAAAATTTGAAAGCCCAAAACCACATAAAAAGTAGCTTTAGTGTTTCTGACTTGTTTTTGCATTTTCACTCTTGTGCTTTGTTGTTGAGTTGTCTCCTTTATTGTTGCGTTCTAAATTCATTCCTTAGGTTGTCAAGGAGTTAACACAATTTGGTCAGCTGTGAATTGTTTGAATCCTTGCTGTAGCAATCTTTTTCCTTTTAATTGTTCTTCCACTAAATCTGATGATGGTTGATTGTTTTTATGCTTTTGAGATCTTCTTCTTGTAGGAAAATTAATACCATTGTGTTAAAGGTTCAATTTGCAGGAGTAAGGTGTGAGCAGTGTCAGAAGCTGCTACAAATTCGTTCATCTAGTTTATCAGGAGCAGGAGCCATGGCGGATATCATCAGGCGCCGCAGTGCCCTTGACAGTAGCGATTCTGTAACAAGCGCCGCAGCAGATTTCATCAGCGCCTACCAAAATTTAGCTCAGCAGTCATCTCTGTAATAGAGGCCGCGACAGATCCTATAATTGATGGCTGGCTTTCCACTTAGAGTGAATTGTCTTCAGTTTCATCCATTAAGTCTTCAATTGATGTTAATTCCACACTGTCAAGTGATGAACAACTTGCAAGAAGATTGCTTGTAGATTTCTCAACAGCACAAGAGAGTAAATCAATTCCTATACAAGAAGGGGAAGGTGAAGGACACAAGAATCATGATTGCAAGGCTAGCCCAACTCTCGTGAACGAATCCCCATTCAATGAGCATGAAGCTGAACTTTCTGAACAACAGGATTTGTCTTTAAATTCTTATCATATTTGTATTCTAGTCCTGTTTACAAGTCACTTGATCTTAATTTCTTTAACTATGCAGAACTAGAATACTTCTTGGAAATCATGCAAAGTGCAGCTGCTCCCAAACCTAGGAAATTAAGCATGACACCAACCAAATTTGCCAAAATATGCAGCATAGGGAGCGCTCTTTTGCAATCTATTTTTACTTGTGAAATTGGAATTCCTCAAGATTATGCTGCATCTAATTTTGAGTTTTCACATGGATTTACAGATGTTTTAAATGCATTATTGCAGGGACCCATTAAGGAGTATTGCTCCCATGAGGATGAATGTACAACTGTAATTTTTGGTGTTGAAGCTTTGAAGCAATCTGAAAATAATTGCACTACCTTAGAGCTCAAGAAACTGATACCCTCAGTAGTTCAACCTCTTGAATTGGAGCTTAAACCCCTACCATCAACACCGAAATATGCATTTTTAGCTGAAAATGAAAGACTGCCGGTGATAATTTCTAACTCTTTGACTGATCTTGAAGAGTCTCAGTTACTTGCTATTTTGAAGAGGTATAAAAGTGCAATTGGGTGGTCTCTAGCAAATATTCCTGGTATTAATGCTTTAATTTGCACTCATAGAATCTTGTTAAATGAAAATGCAAAGCCCATAAGGCAACCTCAAAGAAGACTTAACCCACTCATACTTGATGTTGTTAAAAAGGAAGTAACAAAGCTGCTTAGTGCTGGTATTATATACCCTATTTCAGATAGTGAATGGGTAAGTCCAGTTCAGGTTGTTTCTAAGAAAAGTGGGATCACTGTGGTTAGGAATGAGAAAAATGAATTAATCCCCATTAGAATCCAGAATTCTTGGCGTGTTTGCATTGATTATAGGAAGCTTAATGATTCTACAAGAAAAGATCATTTTCCCCTACCCTTTATAGATCAAATGCTTGAGAGATTAGCTTGTAAATCTCACTATTGTTTCCTTGATGGTTTTAGTGGCTATTTTCAGGTTCCCATTGCACCTCAAGATCAAGAGAAGACTACATTCACTTGTCCCTTTGGCACATTTGCATATAAAAGAATGCCATTTGGACTTTGCAATGCACCGGGCACATTCCAAAGGTGTATGCTATCCATCTTTAGTGATTTGCTAGAGAATGGGATTGAGGTGTTTATGGATGACTTTACCATCTATGGAAATAATTTTGATGAATGCTTAGTGAACTTGGAAAAAGCTCTATCTAAATGTGTTGAAAAGGACCTTATCCTGAATTTTGAAAAATGTCACTTTATGGTCCACCAAGGAATAGTTCTAGGTCACCTAATTTCTGAAAAGGGAATAGAGGTAGACAAGGCAAAAGTTGAAGTAATTTCATCTTTACCCTATCCAACAAATCTTAAGGAGCTTAGATCTTTCCTTGGCCATGCTGGATTTTATAGAAGGTTCATAAAAGATTTTAGTAAAGTGACTTTTCCAATGTCCAAATTACTACAAAAAGATGCTTCCTTTGATTTCACTGATGAGTGTAAAATGTTTTTTGATGAGATTAAATCCAGATTGACTTCTCCACCTATTTTGACTTGCCTTAATTGGAATTTACCATTTGAATTGTGTTGTGATGCCTCTAACAATGCAGTGGGTGCAGTTTTGGGACAAAAAGATGGTAAGGCTTCCAAAGTTATTGCTTATGCTTAAAGACACTAGATAAGGCTCAAACTAATTATACAACTACTGAAAAGGAGATCTTTTCTATTGTTTTTGCATTAGACAAGTTTAGACCTTACCTAATTAACTCTAAAGTTACTGTTTTCACTGATCATTCTGCTGTTAAATATCTTTTCAGCAAGCCATAATCCAAACCGAGGCTCTTAAGGTGGATGTTTTTGATCCACGAATTTGATATTGATATCAAAGACAAGCCTGGAGCAGAAAATGTGGTGGCTGACCATCTAAGTCGCTTACCAGAAACTACAAGGGGAGTAATTGATTCAGATTTTATTTGTGACGAGTTTAAGGATTGTTCTGTTTCTGCATTATCTCTCATGGAACCTTGGTATTGTCACATTGTCAACTTTTTAGTTGCTAGTCTAATTCCTTCCTCATTGTCTCATTTTCAGATGCAGAAGATTAAGAGTGAGTCTAAACACTATATTTGGGACCCTCCAATCCTTTGGAAGGCATGCAGCAACCAAATCATTCGAAGATGTGTGCCAAATGAAGAATTTCAAGACATCCTGCATGCCTGCCACTCTCAAACTTGTGAAGGTCATTTTAGTGCTAACAAGACTGCAAGAAAAATATTGGAAGCTGGTTTGTATTGGCCATCACTCTTTAAAGATTCTTATGAGTATTGCAAGAATTGTGATATTTGCCAAAGATTTGGTAGCCTAACTAAGAAACATGAACTACCCCAACACCCAATGCTTTTCTGTGAGGTATTTGAAGTATAGGGTATTGATTTTATGGGCCCCTTTCTTCCTTCTATGGGTTTTACATACATCCTTCTTGCAGTTGATTACCTTTCACGATGGGTAGAGGCCATAGCAACCAAAAAGAATGATGCTGCCACTGTTTCAAAATTTCTGAAAAATAACATCTTTTCTAGATTTGGCATTCCTAGAGCAGTAGTTAGTGATAATGGCACCCATTTTTGTAATAAATTGCTACAAGGGTTATTCACTAAGTATGGTGTGACACATAAGACATCCACACCTTATCATCCCCAAAGTAATGGGCAAGCTGAAAATGCAAATAGAGAAATCAAGAAGGTGTTGGAAAGAATAGCTAAACCATCTAGGAAGGATTGGAGTGCCAGATTAGATGATATTTTGTGGGCATATAAAACTGCATTTAAAACCCCCATAGGCATGTCTCCTTATAGGTTGGTTTATGGTAAGATGTGTCACCTACCGATTGAGATTGAACATAAGTCTCTTTGGGCTGTAAAAGCATGTAACCTTGATTTTGATTCTGCTGGCATGGAAAGATTATTGCAATTGCAGGAACTTGAAGAATTGAGACTTGAAGCATATGAGAATTCCAGGTTTTACAAGGAGAAGACGAAAATGATTCATGACAAGCAAATCCTAAGGAAGACTTTTAAGGCTGGAGATAAAGTGTTACTGTACAAGGCACGATTCACATTTAAACCTGGGAAGTTGAGCACCAGATGGGAAGGACCATACTTGGTCACTAAAGTGCACAAGTTTGGCATGGTTGAGTTGCTAGATGAGATGAGCGGTAAGACTTTCAAGGTCAATGGCCACCTGCTCAAAATTTACAAGGAGAATTTTGATCCACCATAATCTCAGGTTGTCCCCTTCCTTACCTCCCATACTTTATTTTGTGTTTATTTGATTATTATCATTCTTGAACTCCATTTTTGAACAAGTGTGGGGGAGGGCATGACTAGTAGCAAGTGTAGGTTGTTTTTAGTTTGTTTTGAAGTGTTCTGTTGTTTCTTTCCATTCCTTCCTTTACCATTTTTCCTTGCTATCTTTTGTTCAAATTTGCATTGAGGGCAATGCAAAGATCAAGTGTGAGGGAGTGAATGTTGCGTTTTTGTGTGTTTTGTGTCTTCTGTAGAACCTCAGTTTTTCAGCAATTTTTTGAAGGTTTAAGCTTGCTTTAGGAATTCTAATGTTACGTTTGTGATTGACTTTGAATTGGAAATTAATAGCTTGAAGTGAAATTTTCTAATGCATAGAGATTAAGCATGATATGTTCTTTAGCTGAAGTGAATGAATATGGAAGACAAAGCCTAGTTGGAAGGATCCTTTGAGCCCTTATATTCATTTCTGTTGTGTGCATTCACTTATTTCTTATGCTCTCTAGAACTTGTCTTAGTCCTTAATCAAGACCACATGCAACATTAGTACTCTTGAACATGATTGAGGCATTCATTCAAAGTAGCTACTTAGACCAAATGGCTAAACCCTACATGATTTATCCCTTGTTATCCATTTGAGCCTTTTAGCTGAATTTTCCCATTCATTTCACTCTCATTTATAAAACTTCTTTCCTACAAGGATGCATATTTCATTTCATTCATTCTTTTCAGAATTCACTAGCATTTTGATGGATTCAATTATGGATTGATATGAGGAGATGCATACTTGAGCTTGAAAAAAAAACTGAAAAGAAAAAGAAAAAGAAAAGAAGAAACATGCGAAATGTAAAAAGGAAAAAAAAGAGAAAGAGAATAGAAAGGTTGAAAAGAAATGAAAAAAAAAGCAAGAAAGGAAAAGAAAGTAGGAATAAAAGCACCTTTACAGCTTTAGAATTCAAAATCAAGAAATCAAACCTTATATTGAACATTACTAATGCTATTGAATTCTACACGTTGATTCACATATTATCTCCATCCTCATATGCATTCTTGTGCATTTCTTTCCCACCTTTACATTACAAGCCATAAAAGTCCTCTTGATTCTTGAGTACTTATGTATTTAAGTGGTGGAAAGGTAGAACTATTACAAGCATATGGTAGAGCATTTGAATAAGTGAATTGAGTAAAAGAACCTTTAATACTTGTGAGTTGAGTGATACATTAATTCCCTTGTGTGGTCTTCTATATCTTATTCACTTAGATTAAATTACATATCATTGCTTGATTTCTTTGCATTAGAATGTTCCATGGATGGATGTTAGTTGAAGAATCATTGTTGACTGCAGTTGTAACCTGAACTTTCGAGCTTGCTTATTCCTTATCTCTCATCCTTCTCTTTCACATTATGTTTAGACCTGATTTACCCAGGAGTGCAAAAGCCAATGGCCTTGTCCCAGTCCCGTCCCGTCCTGTGAACACCCCTAACGGCTAGAATCTTTTCAGTCTAACGATTAATCAAACCTCTCTAACTATAAAAGGTGCAAAGGGCATTGAATGACAAATTGAATATGCGAGCTACCTTCTATTGACATATTTACTGTTGCATTAATACTCTGTTTTCACCGAGCTTCAGTGTTTATTACTCATTTACTTTGTGAGAGAGTTTGATACATCTACTTTACTCACTTTTTGAGAGTAACTCAAGAGTATGGACTCTTGAGAGGGATTGTAACCTTATAGGTAGTAAGGGGGAGTGATTGAGCAAATCAATTACTATACTGAGGTGCCAAGAGCCCATTTAATCTTGGGATCATAGTGAAAATCTCAGAGATGTTCTGAGGACTAGACGTAGGTCAAGCGATTAAGACCAAACTGTTGGAAATTGTGCCCTAGGGGCCAATCATTATGTTATGAACATTGTTGATTTATGAATTTATTAATTACGTTATCATATTATTTGCATGTTTACTGTGATGACTATCTTTGGATAACTCATGGTTTATCCTAAATGTCCCTGGTCGGTCATCTATGTGGGAGCAGAGATGAAATAAGACCAGTATGACTTTAAAGATATATAGAAATATAAATTAAAGTCATAGGCACATGTAAGAGTACAAGGTGTTGGACCGACCCACTATGAGAGAGCTGCATGGGTTAAGTCATAAGCTTCTCTCATATACAAACCATGTCACTGTGCCCTTTGATCTGAGATCATCATGGATTCCTACATGAGAAACGCTTAGCTTTGACCTAGTCAAAAGTCACTTTTGACCGAGTGATCATAAAGACTATGTTCAGGCTTAGTGGTTTTTATGCGGAGGAATGTGAATGGTCAAGATGAAATTTGTCCCTCACATTCGTAGAGAGATATTACTGGGCCCCTCGATGAGTGAGTCTGAGAAATGTATAGCCATACTATAATGGAAAGATAGTTCCGTTTCTATACTCAGACTACTCAGGATCGAGAAAGTAACGGTCATGAATAGGAGGATGACGTTCTCTATGCCTCATCCATGACCAAAATGTCGTGTGACAAAAGGGACATGATATGGTTGTATGAAAGGTTACATCGTTCAACGATCCTCATATGATTTGGGTAGTCGTGATGTCTTGCTAGAGACCGCTTACGACTTGTGAGTCATTATAGTTAATGGCCCACTGCCAACTTCATATGGGCCTACAGGGTCGCACACAAAATAGCCCAACACGAGTTATGATGTCCAGATTCATTGAATCTAAGATATGTCCAGATTCAATGAATAATATAGGGTGGACGTGTATATATATATAAATTCATATATATATATACATATTATATAAATATAAGAGATATTAATTGTTAGATTTAATTTATAAGGATAAATTAAATATATATAAATTAATTCCGTCATATCTTTATTTTGAATTAAATAAATGGGTGAATTGAATCTATGAGACGGATTTAATATAAACCATATTTATTTAATTGTTCTCTTATCTGATTAGGCAATATTTGATATTATATTAATTTTAGAATTAATTTAGGATTAATTTTGAAATTAAATATCATTCATAATACCTATAGCATCCTATATATTTGATATTAGGAGCTAGGGTTTTGAGAGAGAGAGTGAAAACACTTGCAGATAAGAGACGGCCAAAAATTGGAGAAGGAGGACGGATTCTTTGAAAAACCCTAGACGGACAAAGAGATGCTAGCACGTCGTTCGTGACTAGAGAGCTATTCGTGTGGATACCGGTAGAGGAAGCCGACCAGAGTTGTTGACTTCGAACGACAAAGGAGGCGAGCAGAGGCATCCTGAATGGCGGAATCACCGAGCCACCAAGAAATCGAACATCGAAGGTAATGCTTCTTACTACTTGACTTAAACACGATCGGTAGATCCGGGCAAGGGATTGAAATTTTAAATTTGTTTTCCGTTGCACGTTTTTCAATTCCTTCACGAACTAGTATAAATTATGTGTCTTCGCTCTATGGTGAAATCCTTCTAACTCAGCCTTCCCTAGTATATTTACTTTACTGTTTTAATAAGTTAAAATTTTTTATAACTCAACCAATTCAACCCCCTCTTGGGTGAAGCTGCCACTAAGATTTGGTATCAAAGCAGGTCTCTTCAGTGAAGATTTAACAGTTCGAAGAGAGATCCTATAGCAGGTTTTAGAGACAGTGTTCTACCCGAGGGGTGTTCAATATCAAAGCCACCTAGCTTTAACGGAGAAAACTACACCTTCTGGAAGATGAGGATGAAGATCTTCATCAAAGCTATTGAGTATGGATTATGGGACGTGATCAAGCATGGCAACTATATTCCAATGAAAACTGAAGACGGTCAATATCAAAGCCACCTAGCTTCAATGGAGAAAACTACACCCAGAGTGTTCAATGAAGAAGATAAGAGGCTGGTGACATTGAACGACGAAGCTATCAACATACTAACCTATGCTTTAAGCCAAAAAGAATATTTTTGAGTTTCCAGTTTGGAAACTACAAAGAAAATGTGGGAGGCACTGGAAATTGCCCACGAGGGAACAACCGATGTGGAATAGAGCAGGATCAACACTCTCACCATATAGTTTGAATTGTTCAGGATGAAAGACTGAGAAAGCATTTGAGACATGGAAGTTAGATTCTCACACCTCATCAATCACCTCACTACACTCGGCAAGAAGTATAGCTAAGAAGATCAAGTTAGGAAAATCCTAAGCGGTTTCACGAAGGAATGGGAGCTGAAAGTAACAGCCATTGAGGAAACAAAGGGAGAATCAATTGGCTATGTTGCAGCACTATTCAGAAGTCTAGCAGAGTATGAGAGCAAACAGAAATACAAGAAGGAGATGAATGAGAAAAGTCATAAGGGCATTGCTCTTAAAACTCAAGAAAGTGAAGATGATAGTGAAGAGGACCTGGAGGATGATAAAATGGGTCTAATAGTCAGAAGATTCAAGAAGTTTTATAGAAACAAATTTGAAAGGAGGTTCTAATCAAAACGTAAAGCCTCCATGTCTCAAAATGAGCCCAAGGATCCAATCATATACTTTAAGTGCAAAAAGCTGGACATATCAAGGCAGAGTATCCTCAGCTGTCCAAGATGAAGGATAAAGAGAAGAAGAAAGAAAAGTTCAGAAAGAAGAAGGCCTTTGTGATATCAATCTGGGAAGACAATTCTTCAGAAGAAGAAGAGAGAGATGATGAAGAAACAGCCAACATCTATCTCGTGGCTCAAGAAGACGAAGATTTAGAGACAGATGAGGCAATCACTTCTAAACCCTCTTATGATGAATTACAATCTGAATACAATGCACTACATTGAGAATTAGTAAGAATTATAAAGGAGTTGGCAAGCTCCAGGAAAAGGATAAAACTTCTAGAGGAACAGCAAGTGAAGCAAACAGACACCTCACCTTCAGTATGCATAGAATGTGAGCAGAACATAAAGAAAGTCGAGGAGCTCACAAAAACCAGCTTGGAGAAATTCACTAAGGGTAGTGAAATGCTCAAAGTGATTCTGGGAGCCTAACGATGCTCAATGGATAAAATAGGAATAGGATATGATCCTACTTAAGATAAGAGGAATGGAAAGAAGAAAAGTGGTGGTCGATCATACCTGACATTTTTTAGAAATACATGTTCTTATTGCAACCGTAAAGGTCATACAACCTTTTTCTGTTATCACAAGAAGAAAGAAACTTACGGGACATTAAAACAGGTACCCAAAGGTACTTATGTACCTGGGACAAACCATACTAACCAAAAAAGACCTAAGAAGGTATGAGTACCTAAAAAGTGATTGTATTGTTGCAGGTATGTCTCAAAGCATCCAAAACAAACAAGTGGTACATTGATAGTGGATGCTCTAGACATATGACGGGTGATACGGAGAAGTTCTTATCACTCAAACCAAAAGAAGGAGGCAAAGTGAGCTTTGTTGGAAATCAATCTGGAAGAATTGCTGGAATCAGAGAAATAGAAAGTGACAAAGGAATAAAAGTTGAAGATGTCTACTACGTAGAAGGCTTATGTCACAATCTACTTAGTGTCAGTCAAAGTACCGACAAAAACAACTGGGTGATCTTCGATTCAGAGGAATGTTTAGTCATAAGTAAAGATGATTTGCCGCTAAAGAAGGAAGAATTGAATGTGAAGCTAAGAGCTCCAAGGGATGGTAACTGTTATACTATTCAAATTAATTCTAACCTCTCTAAAAACTGTTTTGTAAGCAAAAATGAGGAAAGATGGCACTAGCATAAGCGTCTTGCTCATGTTAATATGAATCAGCTTTCAAAACTAATGAAAAGGGATTTAGTTATTGGTTTACCCAAAATTCAATTTGAATATGATATTGTTTGTGATGCTTGTCAAAAGGGTAAACAAACAAAGTCCTGGTTTAAATCAAAAAAGACAGTCACTGTCACATCTGGCAATATGGTAACTAGGAATAAGGAATATTTCTAAATAATTAAGGGTAAAAAATGACAAGGAGAAATAGAAGAATTTTAATGGAAAATAATTATTATGATTTTTCAAGTTGAATGTGAAAGCTTGACTGATTAAGAAAAATTGGTCAACGATAATTATGAAAAAATATTTTCAAGACTTGTAAAATTAAGAAAAAATAAGAATAATATTCTTTGAGAATTATATGAGATTATAAAATTGATTTTATGACCAAATTACCCTTAGAGAAATTACAAAGCAATTTAAGGGTAATTTAGGCCAATTTAAGGGATTTTATTTGGAAAATTCCAAATAAATATTTTTAAGGAGAATAAAATTCCAAAAAATTTTTTATGATACCCCAAGAAATTATAAGATATTATGGAATTAGAAAAAGACCCTCAAGTATCCAAGATTTTTCCTAATTCCTTTGAAAAGTGGAAAAATCACTAAAGAGAAGGAAATTAGTTTTTCTTTTTATTTAATTATTGAGAATTTAATTTTGAGACAAAGAGGGAATTTTGTGAAGATAAAAATGAGAAGAATAAATTATGGATCTGAAAAAAAAATTACAGAGGCCAAAGTACTGTAATTATAGAAAAGAAATTAAACCCAGAGTCAAAGTGCATCGATAAAGCAAGGACTAGAGTCTTGCAATTCAAATGGCTCACATTTAGCCATGTGTCATGCCCCTAATACAGAGGATTTGAATTTGCCAAGTGTCACACCTCAAATGGAGAGGATTTTGACTTTTAGTAATTAATTTCTTTTGGAATTAGTTAATTAAGAAAGAAAATGCAAGATTAAAGGGGGTAATGATACTTGGATTTTCATTTATGATGGTGGTTGGGATATTTTGGTTCATTAAAAGAGCACCCCTCCCCCTATTTTTAGATTATTATTTTGGCTAAGGAGGAAACAAGAGGGAAAAGAGAGAGTTTCAAGTGGAATCAAGGAGAAAGGGACCAACTTTGATCATATAAGTAGGATTTAAGGTTAGTTTTTGGTTCCAAATGGTTCCTTGTCTTGTTTTGTTGCTTTGTATGGTTGGAATATTTGATTTTTCCTTGTTGATAGTGCTGCCAAGATATATATATGGTAGGGGAAGAAGTTTTGTTGGTCCAACTTGTTAAAACACTTCTAAGCATGATAGATCTTAGTGGTTACAAGTGGTTGTAGGTTGTTATTGAAGTGTTTTCTTTGTTGTGTTTCATAAGGACCATTTCGGCCAAGACCATAGCTGAACCCTAGGATGAGTTTTTCAATGTTTTGATGCTTCCATTGTGTTCAAAATGGAAAATAGTGTGGGATAAACCTAAAGAATAAAGGCTGAAAGCATTAAAGCCAAAGTTGTAATTTTTAGAAAATGAACCCTAATGGTTTGGCCGAGCTGAAACTAAAAGAGGGAGTTTTATTTTCTTAAATCCAAGTACAAATTTGGAATCTACATGAAAAACTATGCAGGAATAAGTCAAGAAGGAATTTTTAGGGTTCAAGAGACAAAACTCTAAAAATCCAAGCACAAAGGTGGAAGCTTTAAAAGGGTTTAAGAGTTCTTGAGTTATATTGTTGATTTTTACATGGATTGGTTGATGATCTTGCTACCCTTTTTGTGGTTTATCATGGTAGAGTTTGACATTTGTGAAGGGAAGGAAGAAAAACAAAGAAAGCTCAAGTCTTTGAAGCAAGGTAGCAAGTTCAACCTAACTACTAACATTAACCTTGCATTGTTGATTATTGCATGATTAATTGCTATTATATGGATGGACTTTGCTAATTGTGATGTGGCTGCTCTTTACACTTTTAGCTTTGGCCTTTGCATGATTGAAATTGCCAAATTATATGAATTCTAGTTCACTAGTGGTAGCTAATGTGGTTATGCATAATAATGATGCTTGTTGATGATATAGTTGGTTAATTTGCTATTGGGATTTTATTAAAATCTCATCCCCCAAATACAATCTAACATTTTAGGGCCTAAAAATTCCAAGGTCAAGCTATATATTGAAGGTTGAATTATGATGCCAAACCATAAAAATTCATGGACTTTTGCTTATGTAAATATTCAGCCTGGGTAGTGCTGTAAACCTAATGACACCATCAACTTTAAGTGACATTTTGATTAAGTTCCTGGATGCTTTTATTCACGAAATTTAGCATGAGTGTAGATCACGTCCTGAGCTTTATTTTGATAGCTAAAATGTTAAAATTGGTCAACTACACGATTTTTAATGATTTTTCAAAATTAAGATCTAAAATCTGAAAAAAGAGTTTTTACTAAAAGGACAGAACTGACTTTCACAAAAACTTGACACTTCTTCAAATGGGATTGGTTCACAAGATTATTTTTCCTTGAAAGAGAATTCAAATAGATTTTTATATAATTTTGAACCACTTTTGATTTTTCTAGATTAAGTTATGAATTTTCAAAGTTGAGCCAGAAAAACTGGATTTTTACCTAATGAACAGTAAAAATCTGAAAATCAGGGTTTTGTGACAAAATTGAACCCAAGACCATCCAATATGGTCTAAAATAGTTTTAGTTGAACTCTAAGTTGAACTGATAGTAAGGTGTAGCATCCTATGAGTCAGAATTGATGTTGCTCTTGATGGAGCAAGATACTTGATTGAGCTCAAGATATTATTATCTTTTCATCTCATTATCCATGATTTTGTGATACTTACTGGCCCTTTTTATTGATAATTGCGCTTAATTTAGATTTAGAGTCCTTACTTTAAATTAGTGTCATTTTGAGGATTAAATTGTCATAATTGGTTGTTAATTGGATTCAATTGATTTCTAGGACAATTGATACTTCAATTTGTTGCTTTTTTATTGTAGGACACTAAAGATTGGGGTCAGAATTGAAGAACTCAAGGCAAAAGAAGCAGGAAAGGACCCTCTGCCTATGTTTGCCGCGGCGAAACTCATTTGTTAAAGCAAGGCTCTCTGCCATGTTTCGCCGCGGCAAACCTCTCGAATCAGCAAATCTCAGACCCGACCATTTCGAGAAATTTTGACCTACCCAGCCCCAAGAACCGACCCATGCACGCAAGTTTCGGGTTAGAAACCCTATTTTGGGTATGATGAGATCAGACTATCACTATTCAGCCTCCACCAACGTATCTTTCATCTCCTTCTCTCATCTCCACCTCAGAAACCCTAATCCCATTTCCATTCCTTCCATCTGCTGCTGCCATGGCTGAAGAACAATACCTAGTTGGAGTTGATTCAAGAGTTATGACGAGCTAAGCTTCTCAACTCTTGAATATGGTGGAAGAAGCATGAGTTCAAGGAGCTTCAAAGGGGAGTTAGCTTCATCCATAAGTTCTAGTTCTTTATTTATGAACTTCTAGGTGTTAGGATTTGTAAATTTGGATTGAACTATTTTGATTATAGTTGTAATCAATTCTGGATGATTATCTTATGTATTGGATTAGTTAGTGATGAATTTGAGCTTCAATACATGTGGTTACATGTATGTTTATATGCAACTCTTTTGATACTCTCCTTCTTGCATGGTATTGTTTGATTGTTGAGTTAATCTAGGCTTGCATTAAACCAAGTGCATTAATTAATCTTAATACACACACTAAGTGAGCTTAATAGGATCTTATGAGATGGGTGCCATTGATTAAGATCCTAGACTTAAAGAGTTCTTTAAGGTTTTCCATTTAGAAAACTTGGTGATTTTTACTCCCAAAATCATTTTGAACTATGATTGCTTCAAAGCCATATTCAAGAGATCACATATCATTAACTTCACTTCATTACTACTATCTTAGAAAAATCCAAAAACATAGTAACTTAGATTTGAATTAATTGCATTTAGTTTTGGCATTTCATTAATGGCTAAAAACACCAAAAAAAAAACCCCCCTTTTTCATTACTCTGCATAGCATTAGTCTAACCTAGACATCTAATTAAGGCTCCCAAAAGAGAACGACCCGAGTTAGCATTACTGCATAGCTTGGATAAATTTTTGAGCGAGAACCTCTAAGCGAACGATAACTAAGGCTCTCTTTCAATACCCTATACGAGCAGGAAAGGAAAGTAGCCGAGGCAAGGCAAGCATAGTGACTTCACCTAATAGAAGCATGAATAGCCAAGAATGAAGCTAGGCTTGGATGTATCTGAGCTTAACAAAGTACTAAAGCAAGCAGAAAGAAGAAGAACCTCATAAGTCCTCTCCTCATGACTTCCAAAAACAGCTACGAATAGAAAGAGAGGCTCCCTGTTATAGGGATAAGATGTTTGGTTGGCACGCTCTAGATATAGCAACCAGTAAGAGCTTGCACTCCTTGCATTGAAATACTGGGCATTATACATATTAGAGCATGTATTAGTGGCAGTCTCACCCAAGAGGGGGTGAATTGGGTAAGTTATAAAAATTTTGCAAAATTAAAACAATAAACTAACGAAAACAAAGTGTGAGTTAGAGAGATTTCACCGTAGAAAAGTAGACACAGAATTTATACTGGTTCAGTCTCAACCACTTAACCTACGTCTAGTCCTCAGAACACCTCTGAGTATTCCACTATGTTCCAAGATTAATCGGGCTCTTAGTGCCTCAGTACAGTAATTGATACTCTCAATCACTTCCCCTTACTACCCGTAAGGTTACAATCCCACTCAAGAGTCCACACTCTTAAGTTTCACACAAGACGTGATTAATGATGAGAAATATAAACTCTCTTACAGGGTGAATAAATGATAATAACTGAAGCTCGGTAAATGGAAGAATAGAGTATTGAATGTATCAGTAAATGATCCTAGAGGGTAGCTCACATATTCAATCTGTTCATTTAACGCTTCTTCGCGCCTTTTATAGTTGAAGTAGTTTAGTAACCGTTAGACGGAAGAGCTTCTAGTCGTTGAGAGTTTGGTTGCGTGTTTCCCAGTTGCAATGGTTTTCACCATTAATGCTTCTGGCAAGGTAGGTTACAGGCTACTTAGACAACTGTTGGAAAGCCATTCGGTTTTTCTTTATAATCTGCAATAATACATTGATTCAATAAGTTTTTCTTTGCAGAGTAAGATCAAAAGCGAAACTGAACAAATGATAAAATGAACATTCATAGTTTACAGGTAGAATCAATCAGTTGTTAAATGTGCTAAGCAAAAACTGATCGTGCTTGATCAAAGTAGTGATCGATTACTGGTTGATCGATCAGGTTATCGATTATTTAGAATAAGAGCTTTTGAACCAGATAACTAAGTTTATCGATCAAGTGATGGATTAATGATTTATCGATCAAGTGATCGGTAAAAGGAAATAGTGACATCATATTGTTATGCAGAGAAAAAGAAGATCAAGGTCACTTTTGGTTTTAAATCTCTTTAAATAGAGAATTAAGACAATCATGAAGGCTGAGAAAAGCTCGAATGAAATAGATGATAAATTTTGAGAAACATCATGACTGGTTGAAGTTTTAACTGAAATTGCTTCATGATCGAACAAGTGATTGAGCACTTGTTGATCGATCAGGTTATCGATAAACACGGTGTTATAGAAATGGATTTTAAAGCAATAATTTTCGAACACATTATCGATAAATAGATGATGGATAACCTTATCGATAAACAATAAGCAAAAGTATATTCAATGAAAACACAAACTATGTAGGTTGATCAAATAGGTGATCAATTAATGAATGATCGATCAAGTTATCGATAAAGTGGTTTAATCCTGTAAAGTCAAAGAACTGATTTATCGATCACGTTATGTGAAAAACAAGGTAGGCATGTAAGTGTGATGATCGATCATATTATCGATAATCTGATTATCGATCCGGTGATCGAAGAACCATAAAATAAGATCGATGTACTGATGATCATTCATGTGATCGATAATTAGCTGATCGATCAGGTGATCGATAAGCTACTGAAATAAGTACCTACATAGAGAGTGTTATGAAGCAATGTTCAATTATATTATCGATAAATGACTGATCGATAAGGTGACCGAAAAATGGTGACTAAAGCAAAACATAGAATGAGTAGAGTGCATTACCATTTATCTGTATTCTTATCGATAATCTATTTATTGATCATGTGATCGATAATTGCCCATCAGATTTATATCCCTTTATCCGACAAATGTTCGATCATCCTGATTATTGTTCAAGTGATCGATAATTTACTCCAGACTTTCATACACAACTAAGGTAACAATGATCGATCAATTAATTGATCAACACATTATCTAGCAAGTTATTGATCAAAGTTTCTACTAAGTTACTTGATTGAACAGAGATATTATCTATCAGCTTATCGATAAGTCCTTGATCGATCAGATGATTGATCAACATACTTTGTTATCATCAAAACCTTAATCCTAACAGTATGCTCATACTGAAAAGTAAAGTAGAGAAAAGAGAAGTTGTATAAGTCCTCTCTCTGTACCGTTCTAAAATAGTAAGAGACGGTAAGAGCGGCTGGAGGAGTAAGAGAACTCCTAAAGCAAATTGACTTAGGTACCTAAAGAGGCAATTAGGTGGCTTAGGGAATTGACATGAGGCTTAAGAGAATGGTATTGGTTCTTGGAACAGTTTTGGAAAATTATCAATTAGGTGACCAACTGAGTGGACGTGACTTGACTTAGTCCTATGATTTAAAGTCTCCCAGAAATCTTAATGTAGCTCAAATTAATGATAGTATTCTAAGGTTATAGTGGATCCTGAAGAGGCTTATGGTAGAATGTAGTAGCTCGGAGGTCACAATAAATCGAGCCTAAAGGAAGTGGCTAAGCCATAAAAGTAAAAGTATAAAACCTCTTTGGGAAGATAAAGACCAGGGATGGGTTACAAATATGGAAACCTCCTTTGATTGTAAACTAGTACTGAGAGAATACCCATGACTTCCTTCCAAACAACCTTATCATTGATTAGGCTGGGCTCAATTGCCTTCTAATTAATAGAGGAAAGCCAAAGTTAGAAGGATTAAAGTCATAAGACTTGAAAAAGAGACATTCTGGCTAGCTCTAGATACAGGAAGAACCCCATGTGATATAAAGACAAACTGAGTATTGATGGGCAGATCCTTAAGATAAGGCTAGAGTCAAGAATGTAAATTGAAAAGACTCGACTAAAGATAGATCAAGAAAGGTCTAAGACAGTAAAGTACCAAGGTTTAAGCCTATCAGAATCAGTGCCTCAATTTTTCATCAGTACTATTTAGTTAAGCGTGCTCAGGTAAGAGTAGCCCAAGAAGGGTGACCTTAGGAAGTAAGGTAAGAGAGTGCGAAAGCCAGAAATGTTAGCCGTTTTTGGCAAGAATGCACCAAGTCCAGTGAAAATGGAAGAGAAAGTTAAGGAAATCGTTAGGCTACATAGTGTCTCAAGTAGTATTGTTTTGGACTAAGACCTGAGATTTACTTATGAGTTTTGAAAGTCCTTACTGAAAGAAATAGACACTACTCTCAGAATTAGTACAACTCACCATTCACAGGCACAAGGAACGATACAGACATTAGAAGATATGCGACGCGCATATATGCTTGATTTCAGAGGTAACTAGGGTATGTACTTACTGTTAGTCGAATTTGCTTAAGATGACAGTTTCTATTCAAGTATCCGAATGGCACCACATGAAGCAATCTACGGGAAGAAGTGTAGATTTCCCTTATGCTAGATAAAGCTCAATAGAAGAAGTATGTATGGTCCTATTATAGTGGATCAGACATTCTAGCAAGTTAAGGTTAGTAAAGACTCCTAACAGTTCAAAGTAGATAGAAGAGCTACGCAGATACTAGAAGGAGATCGTTAGAGTTGAGATTGGGGACCATGTTTTCCCTCAAAGTGTCACCAATGATGGAAGTTAATCGATCCCTAAAGATTAAGAAATTGAGTCCGAAGTATGTTGACCGTTTCAAATTTTGTTTAAGGCTAGACCAGTAGCTTATAAGTGGCCCTTCCCCTGAATTTGAGTCAAATTAATGATGTCTTCTATGTCTCCCAATTGAAGAAGTACCATCCAGACCCGACACATATCATAAGCTATGATGACATTGTGCTTTGAGACAACCTGTCTTTTGAGGCGAACTAGAGTAAATAATTGATCAAAAGGTCAAACAGCTGAGGGACAAGAAAATTTTGCCGGTCAAAGTAGTCTGGGAGGAAGCTATATGGGAGACAGAGACTGAAACAAAGGGAAAGTATCCTGAGCGTTTCCTTTCAAGCATGCCTTAAATTTCGAGGACGAAATTTATTTAGGGGGGAGAAATGTCACATCTGATAATATGACAACTAAGAATAAGGAATATTTCTAAATATTCATGGACCAAAAATGATAAGGAGAAATAGAGGAATTTTGGTGGAAAATAGTTAGTATGATTTTCCAAGTCAATTATGAAAGGTTGACTAATTAAGGAAAATTTGTCAAACATAATTATGGAAAAATATTTCCAAGTCTCAAAAAATTAACAAAAATAAGGACAATGTTAGTTGAAAATTATATGAGGTTATATAATTAGTTTTATGAGCAAATTACCCTTGAAAAAATTACAAAGGAATTTACGGTGATTTAGCCTAATTTAAGGCCTTTTATTGGAAAATTCCAAATAAATATTTGGAAGGAGAATAAAATCCCAAGAATATTCCTATGATGTCCCAAGGAATTATAAGAAATTATGGCATTAAAAGAGACCCTCAAATATCCAAGGTTTTTTTCTAATTATTGGACAAGTGGAAAAATCAATAATGAAAAGAAAAATAGTTTTCCTTTTTATTTAATTAATGAAAAATGGAGTTTGAGCTAAAGAGGGCATTTTAGGAAGATAAAAATGAGAAGAATAATTTATAGATCTGATAGAAAATAATTACAGAGGCCAGAGTACTGTAATTATAGAAAAGAAATTAAATCCGGAGTAAAAGTACACCAATAAAGTGTAAACTAGAGTCTTGCACTTTACTTTGCTCACGAGTTACCACTTGTCAAGCCCCTATTAGAGAGTAATTAAAATTTCCAAGTGTTTAAGCCTCAAGTGGAGGCGCGTTTGACTTTCGGAAATTAATTACAATTGGAATTAAATGACTAGGAGGAAATTTCAAGAAGGAGTAGGCATTTGACACTTGGCATCTCATTAATGTTGGTAGATAAGATATTTTGTGCATATTAAAATGAGCTCTTCCTCCCCATTTTTCTAGTTATGTTTTGTCCAAGAGGAAGAAGAAAAGGAAAAGAGTGATCTTGAAGTGCAACCAAGGAGAAAACAACCATCTTAGATCAAGTAAGTTTGGAGTTAAGGTTAGTAGTTGATTCTATGTTGTCTTTGCTTGATTCTCTTGAGGTTGATGGTTCAAAAATTCTGTTTATCCTTTCCTTGGGTGCTGGCCAAAATGAATATAGAGAAGGGAGGAAATTTTTGGTTGCTAGACTAGTTAGAACGTTTTAAATCATGGTAGTTTCTAGTGGTTTGGTATTGTTTTTAAAAGATCTCTTTGTTGGTTTTCAAGAGGGACTATTCGGCCAAAATGAAAGTTGTAACCTAGGATGTATTTTTCAATGTTTTGATACTTCTATTGTATTCAAAATGGAAAAACTTATGGGATAAACCTAAAGAACAAGTGTTGGAAGCATTAGAATCAAAGTTGTGATTTTTGAAAACAAGCCCTAGTATTTTGACCAAACTAAATCTTGAGGAAGGAGATTTATTTTCTTAAATCCAAGTATATTTTGGATTTACATGAAAAATCGTGTAGGAATAAGCCA
>NW_021636273.1:0-62293 GCF_004799145.2 Neltuma alba | reverse complement strand
GACAAGTTGACTATAGGAAATGACAAGTTTATTTTAGCGAATGACAACTTCAGTAAACACAAAACACAATTTGGCTGAGGGTATGCCAAATGACAAATTGACTATGGGAAATGACAAGTTCACTTTAGCGATGACAACTTCAATAGACCAAATCACAACTTAGCTGAGGGACATTTTAGATATTTCACTAAGATTTCATATTTACAATATCACACCAAGTCTTTATTTGCCATGTTCTAAATTAAGGGTCCCAAATCACAATTTTATATATATTAGGGATCTTTATTTGACATTTTCCCTTAATTCAATGTTTTATGAGTTAATTTGTATCTTAATTCAAATTGTATAATTTTTAAAATTCACAATGTTGATAACATGTCTATAAAAATATTATTATAATGATACTTTATCTTTAATTAATATAGGAAAATACACATAGGTTCCAAACGATAATAATGTTGTTAGTGTAAGGTCCCTTGAAAATCTAGAAATGAATGAGAGGTCACATGAGACCAAAGGGTAATATATTCTGAATAAGAAATTATGTCATTGTCCCTAGCCCCAATTGACAAACTCATGGGCATGAATTAACAAGTCAATAAAAGCTATTAACAAGTCAGGGATATTAGTTGACAATTAATTTATGGGATAGTATAACATCTACATAAATCAAATTATAAGAAAAGAGTATTATATAACAATCTTTAAGATGAAATCATGTGTGACCAAAGCATGCACACTAATATTAGATGAAATGATGGCTTTGTATCATAATTTTGTTGCAGACAGCTATTAACAAGCTCATAGATATGGATTAACAAGTTAATAAGAACATATTGACAAGTCAGAAGTAATTTATGAGATAATATAACCTTCATATAAGATCAATTAGGAAAAATTCTTATATAACATTGACAAGTACAAGGGCTTATTATATAATTTTTTCTAATTTGATCATATGTGGTGGTTATATTATTCCATAAATTTAATTGTCAACTGCCACCCCTTAACTAGTCAATAGGCTTTCATTAACTTGTTAATTCGTACCCATGAGCTTGTCAATGGCTGATTGTAACAAAATTAGGATGTAAACCCATTATTTCATCTAATATCAGTTTGCATACTTTATCACACATGATTTCAGTTTAAAGATTGTTATATAATGCTCTTTTTTTATTGTTTGATCTTATGTGGATGTTACATTATCTCATAAATTTAATTGTCAACTAACACCCCATGACTTGTCAATAGCTTCCTATTTACTTATTAATCCACGTCCATGAGCTTATTAGCTGGGGACAATAATAATGACATAATTTCTTATTTAGAATGTATTAATCTTAGGTCTCGTGGGATGTCCCATTCATTTTGAGATTTTAAGAGATATTAGATTAATAAATTTTGTTGCTTGGGACCTGTGTGTATTTTTTTTTTAATATAATCCTTCAATAAATTGTTAATCGCATGTTGACTTGGGTCATATAAATAAATTAATTACAATGCTAATCTTTTTACGTTAAAAAAAAAAGCATCAATGCTCCCCAAAAAAAATAAATTGATTGGCCAAGATCATATTTGTTTATTTAATTTTTTTAAAATATATTAGTATATTAATGGGAGAATTGCAATAGAGTCATATGGAGAGGAAATAACTACCAAAAAGTTTTAATAACAAGTGAGGAGTTGTCAGTTGTTATTAGAACTTTATAATAATTATGTTTTTTTTTCTTGGGATTTAATTGCAATTCTTCCGTAAAATAAATAACTCTCTTTTTTCTCAAAGATAAATAAATAACAGTAAACCCACAATACATCCACATTAAAAATTAATAGAAATTATATATTATGTAAATATTAATTTAACAAATTAATAAAAAAATAATAATATTTAAAACATAGTAATGAAATCTATAGGGAAAATTGTCCCTAAATTTGTTATTGGGATTTTTTTTTTTGGGTTCCTAGGTCCCTCAATTTTGTTTAAGGACCCAAGTTATTATAAGGATAGGTGAAATGGCTAAAATGGCATTATTTAAAGCATTAAAAAAAACTAAAAACTAAAAATTAATGGTAGAGACAAGACATAAAAACTGGGATAGGACAGCTTTTTTGTCCCATCAAGACTAGATATAATTGTGATCAGATAAGGGCTGTTGCGTCTATTTTTTTTCTAATTTCAAAACCCAATATATCTAAAACATAAAAACTTATAGTAAAAATTATATAAACAAAATAGATAAAAATTGGCTAAAACTTGACACTAATTGAAAATTAACAAAGGAAAATTGTTTCTTTTTCAAAAATAGAAAATGTATAAACTCAAAATATCCATAAATTATAAACAGCATAATCATAAAAATTATAATATTATAATATTAATGATAAGTAAAATAAATTTATAAAATTCAATAAGATAATATGTTAGGATAAGACACCTCGTAGTGAGGGATTGCCCTTTTGGCCCTTTCTCCTAAAGTGAGAGATGGGCTTTTTGGTCTTTTACTTCCCTCATAGTAAGGAAAGGCAGTAATAGGGGTTGCATTTGCACAATGATATTGATTTATAAACTATGAGTTCAAAGAATTGATACATGAGTTTGAGAACTATTCTTATCTAAGATATTTATATATGTTTATATACTTCTTCATGTTTCATTTGACATCTCACAAGCATATATTAGTATGCATAATGAGCTGAACTGTTGGTTATTGAGGCTTATGTCTCACCTTGCGGTTATAAATGTTTCTATATAAATGTTTCTATGTGGAAGTTCGAAGGTTGCACCACTTAGAAAGAACCCTAAAGACCTAAGCTTTTACAGCTTCTTATACTATCTCGATCCCTTTTTGCATGTGGTGAAGGATTATATATGGCCACCTAGGGCCCCTCTTTTTTGCATACTCTCTACCAATTAGATATTTGATTAATAACTTGTATTATGAATTAAATGCTGGTAATAGGCTAAATTTTGCCTTAGGATTATTCATGTGGCTATTATGAAACTTATTGTTTATTTATTATATATGATGCATACTTTTCAGTAATCAATTTGTGTTTTTGGCTTTGTATTTCTTTTATTCTCGGTTTTGACACTCAGGCCCAATTTGGGCTGTTTGGATTTGGTTAAATTGAGTTAATTAGGGGCTTGTTTCCTATAACCATGTTAGGGGGTTAAATTCTTTCTAATATGGTTTTCCATGTACCAATGATGTTAGTTTCTTTTTCTTTCTTTTAAACTTTGATTTGTATGAATGTTGGTAGTTTTATGTATCCATGATAGACATTCTAAGCTATCGATCATTTCTTTTTTAATATGGTAGCTTCATTATTTGTTTCCATTTTCTACCATAGTATTGATTTAAAGAACTTTGTAATGAGTAAATCATTGAGTTTAGAAGGTGGACTTTACACCATCCAGTCTTAAGACATATTTGTCTTGTCTTACTTTTGTCCTGTTCGATCCCAAAATGACTAGGATTAGAACGAAACATAAGTAAACACCCTTATGAGCAACTAAAATTGAGAAGGAAGACAAAGTTTGAAGGGAAGGAGAATGACGACTGTAACATCCTGAATTTTAGACCTAGAAGTATAAGAATTAGCCTGAGATAGGTAGGCTACTAAACTCCCTGTGGCAGGAGTCTCAAAAGTTCCCTGAAAGGATAAAAGAATTCTCAAGGACCAAATTGCAAAGTAAAAGTTTTCTAGGATGAGAAAAGAGAAAGTTAGAGACTTGGATGAAGTCTTGAGGCCTAAAAATGAGAAATGAAAATGAATATAGGCCAAAAGTTATGTTAAAGGTCTCAATGAGATGAATTATGGGGTTAAGTGGAACTAGAGGCAAAACCATAATTTTACAAAGTTTCAGGCCAAAAAGGGCAAAGATGGAAATTATGCCCAAGAATTTTAAGAAAAGTCCCAGAAAATGAGAAATGGTATGTTAAAGCTTGTATGTAAAGAAAAATTACAAAAATGCCATTGAATTGACTTTAAATGAATTTCTTTGATTGTGGCTCATTTTGAGATATATAATTAGATTTAATTATTTGAGCTATGAGAAAATCTCAAAAAAGTAACTAAAAATGTGGATTCAAGAGTTAAGAGATTGTAGAAAATTATAAAATTAGTCTCATCCCTAAAAGGCTAGTAAAATGGCTTTAAGAATATTTAAAGCCTAATTATGATGAAAAGGGTAATTTACAGGAAATTCAAAAATAAATACTTACAAATAGAGTTATAGCCCGAGAAAATTTACAAATTTTTTCTATAATTTAAGGAAGTTTATGGTATGACCAGATATATTTTTGAAGCTCTAGATTGAATAAAATGCTCTGATTAAATATTAAATAATTTTGTCCCCCTAAAGAGGAGACAAAGAGATAAGATCGCATTTATTACGACGTTGAGTTAGCGTGTTGAGTTGCTAAGTGCATTTATGATACAATTATGACACCTCTGAGTCAGTGTGTTGAGTCACCAGGGAATATTTATGGATAGTAAAAAAATTAGAACGCAGTACGGGTATGTTTTAGACAGTTTTTTGTCTACCTGATACAGCGAAATTTCTACTGCATCACTCAGTAAGGCTAAGTAACTTGTTAGTAGAGCTAACTATTTTCTTCTATGCTCCTCTAACACGACACCATATGTGGACTTATTTGAGATGAGAAAAGGGTGTTAGAACATGTCCCAGTGAACCAAGGTAAGTCAGGGCCCGAAAAAGTATCCGATACGGTATAGAATGGTAAGATAGGTGAAGCAATACCTTGGGACCACATTTTACACGAATTTCCTATTAATTTCCTCCCTATTTTAATGCCAAAATGATGAAGGAACATGCAAGAGATTATGTGTACGGTTAAATGGAAGGAAAAGGTATTACGTACAGTTGGATGAAAGACACATAGCTTGATGATATAAGCAAGATGATGCAAGCATGATGTCATGAGAATACTTGCTAATCTTGATTACGCTTGCCAAGATCACAAGCCTTATAGCCTAGGATTTTTCC
The DNA here is from genome assembly GCF_004799145.2 of Neltuma alba. Lineage (NCBI taxonomy): Eukaryota > Viridiplantae > Streptophyta > Magnoliopsida > Fabales > Fabaceae > Neltuma > Neltuma alba. The sequence continues at coordinate 57,282 of NW_021636273.1, read as the reverse complement.
ATTTGTAATAAAGGAAAAGAATGAAGAGTTGAGATTTAGCCACATATCCCTTGTAATTTCATGAAACCCCAAAGGTTAAGAGTCAAAAGGAGCACTATAACTTCCTCTCCATCCCTTCACATTTTTGGCCAAGAGAGGTCTTTAGGGAGGGAATGTCTTGCTCCTAAAGTACAAGAGAGAGAAAGGAAACTCTAGTGAGAGAAAATCCATATAAGTTCAAGCAAATGTCAAGGTAAGCTTCTATCCCTCTTATGATTTTATATAGGGCTATTTTTATGGTGTTTTAATGTTGATCGGATGGCTATTTTCCTAAGGGGAAACACTGCTAAATTTTTCAAAAAATGGAAGGAAAATAGCTAAGAGATTGAAACATGGATTAAACATTTAAAAAGGGTGAAGCGTTTGGTTATGCCTGAGTTTTGAAAAGAAAATCCAACCCTTAAACCTTATGCATTGTTTCGTCTAAGAAGAGAAGTAGGGGTTAGAGTTGGATTCAATTCAATTTGATGCTTCCAATGTGTATAAATAATGAAATAGTGTAGGGAAACACCAAAGAAGGAAGCTTGGAAGGATTAAAATTGAAAGTGAAATTTAAGGTTAAAGAGGAATAAGTTTAAGAGCTAAGATGGTTAATAGTTTTTCATAATATCCATAAATTGGTTATTAATGTGTATTGTGAATTTAGGGCCATAAGATGCCAAGAAAGAGGAATGGCAAGATTGTTCAAGCAATCTTGGTGGTTGGGAAGCAAATGGATTAAGAAGAAAGTCTAAGGATAAAAGGTAATAAACTTACCCTCTTGAATGTTTGACATGTATGCTTGTGTGTTGATGATGTTTGATGATGATTTGAAAGCATGATTACTTAAATGTTGCTCTATGTTTTGTTTAATTCATGGCCATGTATGTATGTAATGTTGAGCATATGAATATGTTATTTTACATCATGAAAGTATGTGAAACCAAGGGCGTCATACACTTGCACTTGTCCTGCATGCATTTGGGTAATGTTTACTACTGAGATTCTTTTGAATCTCACCTTCACTTAACCAACCATAATAGGTGCGAAAAAACATGGGAGAAGAAATTATGAAGTGGAAGCAAGGAAAAGAGGAAAAGAATTAAGAAAATATATTTTGTTATATTATGTAATTTGTATACTAATGTATGTTATAGATGTGCCATTGGTGTATGTGATGACAAATGATAATAATGACATGTATAATTGGCTATGATGATGTATGGATTGGTTAGTGCATGGATGAGTGATAATATGCATGAGAAAAATTAATTATCAATTATTACTACAAATTAGGGGGATAAGTTGCCCCTAAATGAGCAATGAAATGGTGGCAGAATGGAAGCAAAGCAAATGATTAAAGCTGCCTGTGAAATTTAGCATACTTAAAGCACACATCTTAATGGTAGATCACTTAAAAATAGATGTGTGGACTAAGAGTTATGATTAATCAAAGATAGGGCAGAGAAACTGGAAAGTACAGTTTTACTAAATAGACCGTAAAGTTCACGCAATGAACTGTACTAATTGGCAAGGGTTAAGGCCGGGTTTATATTTTTCCCTATAAAGAATGAAAAGAGCTTTAAATAGAATTTTGAACCATCTCAATACAATTTTTTTATAATTAGTTATGATTTTTCAAACTTGGATCTAAAATTTGGAATTAACTAGTGAATAGTAACCTAAGGATTAACTTTTAAATTTTCAATCTACAGGCTTCTTTTGTGATTCGCTTGAACCATAACGCTTCCAAATGCGTAGTAAAAGGGATTTAAGAAAGCATGTTTTAGCAACACAGATGGTAGACTACCAGACAATGTTCAATTCAAGTCCGCCTTTACGCTTTAGGGCCCAACAATTGCTCTTAATATGGTTGCCAATGAAAGTGCTTTGGATGTTTGGTATAAATGCCTTATTAGCTTTTTAGTGGATGTTAAGAAGTTGTTGATGGATAAGATTTGATGGAAATTGGCTATGTATGGCAACTTTGAGGGAAGTTTTAGGTTATTGGCTTTATGGATGATGCTTACTTTATTTAGTTTGAAGATGAGAGAGATCAAGACTATGTACTTTGTCATGGCCCTTGGTCAGTAGCCAACACTTCGATAGAAATGTGTCTATGGCATCCTTAGGTAGATACCAATGCAAAGTGGTCAACTAGGATTGTGGTGTGGATTCAACTTTAAGGTCTCCTGGTGGAATACTTTACAATAGAGAATGCTCACATTTTGGGTGATTTGTTAGGGGATTCTATAAATTTGGTTACATGCAACCTTTTTCTTATAATGTGTATTTCATAAGGGTTTGGGTTCTTGTGCATTCTTCTCTTCCCCTACTCATCACTATTAAGGTTCGACTCCATTCTATATGAAGGGTTTGGGTGGAATGTCAATATGAACGGGTATTTCAAATATGTTTCTAGTGTGGGAGAATCGGTCATGTTGATTGTGATTGTTAGGGGAGTTATATGTAGATGCATTTGGCCCTATTTCAACACAGCTTTCATGTTTCAAATGTGTATAGGATAATGTTTGTGTGGGATTCTAGATTTCCTTGTATTTCTCATTTCAATGTTGCTTTATGAGATAATGCGAGGACTCATAAAATGACCAGAATCTGGTTTGTGCTTCAAGATGGTGTCTATGATTTATCTCCTCATACTTTGTTTTACCTAATGCATGCTTTCTAGCCGTCGGTAGGTATTTATGGTATGGATAATGGTTCAGACCTTGATGATGATGATAGTGATCCGGAGGATGATCAAGGTAATGGAGGAGATAAAGTTCATGTTCCTTTTGGTAAAAGCATGTCTAAACAACATGTTGTTTAGCCTTCTTTAATGAGTTTGGAGTTAAGGGGTTGGTGCTTCATCCGCTACATCTTGGTTCTTCTGTATAAAATTCATCTAGTGGCATGTAGATTCTAGTTAACAAAATATTAGTGATGGAGCCCTATTTTTACATGTGACCCGAGTAAGAGAAATTCATATAATCCCAAGAAGCAAGGAAGGGACCCTATTGTATTCGTTAAAGAGGCGGTAGTAACACAAGTTCCAATTTTGTCAAATCCTTCTTGTGGGGGTGTGGGCCCAAGGGTTCAGAGTACTAAGAAGGGGAGATAGAATGTAGGTTTTGAGGAAAGTTCCTTTTCTAGGAAAAAAAAGTTTACTAACATTGATGGAGCTAATAGGGTTTAGGGTGATATAGAGGATAAAATATGAGGTGATGATAAACATAAGAGAGATAAAGGGAAATGTGTTATAGAGGACACACTTAGTGTGACATCCTAAATTTTAGGCCTAGAAATATGAGAGATATGCTAAAATAGGCAAGCTACCAAATACTAATTGACAAGAGTCCCAAAAGTCCCCTAAAAGGATAAAAAGGATTCTCAGGGAACAAGTTGAAAAGAGAAAGTTTTCTAAAACCAAAGGGCAAGAAAGTTAAAGGCTGTAGTGCAGCCTCAGGGGTGGAGTAAGAGGAATGAGGATAAATATAGGCCAAAAGTCATGTTAGAAACCTCAAAGGAATGATCCTAAAGATCTACTCATTAAGGTGTAAAATTGTGAAATAGGTGGATTAATAACTATTGGTGTAATTATGCATGAATTTTGCTTTCTTTTTCTCCTTGTTTTGACGATAATTTGGTGAAGGGGACAAGGTTGGAATTATGCCTCTTATTAAGGACAAAAATTGAAAAAAGATTAAAATAATTTACTAATTACATGTTAAACGTATAAAGATACTTGGTAAGAAGAGAATGTGCCACCTAGCTTAATGATATAAGGGAGATGATGTAATGCAAGATGAGGTGAGAAAGATGATATAATGAAACACTTGGCTAAATCATGAAGAAACAAAGCCTAATCATGAGCCATATGTCATGGTGACTAAGCATGGTCACTTGATTCTTACCACGGGATAAATCTTAAGGCAAGCTTTATAAATACCCCTCCTCCTCCTAATAGATAAAGCTTTCGGCCAAAGAGAGGAAGGGCAAGGGAGAGGATGAAATTTAGAGAAGGAAAATGGGAAGAAGAAGATCAAGGAAAACCATGCAAGACCAAGCTTCAAGAGATGGTAAGACCATGGTTTTTAATGTAGTTTATGATGCTCTCTGTCTTCCAAAGCTTAGCTATGGTTTTGGTTGAGTTTTAAAAGCATGAAACCCTAAGATGATATGCCATCCAATTATATTTAATGTCATACATTAACTTATAACCTCTTTTTACATCAAATAGAAGTAATTAGAACCATTCATTAAATCTTTAAGTTGGAAAAATTCAAATTTAAAAAATGTTTATTCTTGGGTTACTTTCACATAACCTTAAAACTTGGCCCGAACTTTGAAAAATTCATATCTAAATCTAAAAAAATCAAAATGAAGTGGTTTTGAGTTCTATTTGAATCTTTTAAAGAGATCTGTAAGGGAAAAGTACTTCTAGGCTATGAATCCAACTCATGTGTGCCTAGTTTTCACGTCAATATGGACTATTTATACAGTCAAATTTTCAATTCCCAAAATTTATGCCTAACTATGGATAGGCATAATGTTTTGTACAAAAATATAATTTTAATGAATTACTGCTCATTTTAAAGATAAAATTAAGATATATTAAACTGCCAAGTTTCATAGCTAAGTTCCTTTATATGCTCAAAATCACGTGGGTCCTAAATTAGGTGCGTATTAGGTCAATTTTATCCCTTTTAATCCCTATTCTTACACCATTATGCTATACCATTTCATGAGTGCCATTTACTATGCCATTCAACTTAAACCTACATTTTAATCATATTGTTCAACATATAATAGTTAAAGAGTCAATCATTTATGATCACACATAATTACACAATATATATCAAAATCCATAACATAGAAAGGGGTCTTCAAGCTATAGCTACCTCTTTGCCTTTTCTCTTAGTGCTTCCATCCCTTAAATGGTTAGGAGTGAGATTTTAAAGAAATCCCAATAGCAAAGAACACCGATTATAGTATTAAAATGCATAGTTAATTCATGTCATATACAAGTATTTGATTCATGCAACATCATGCTATTAACCTGCTATCAATATGTTATGGGAAGGGAGTACATAACATACCATTTAATAACTCAACTATAAATATATGCCATAGGAAGGGGTTCTTTATCTCCCTACTTTAGAGTAAGAAACTCTACTTATTTTGTGTCCTGCTGATTGAACCCATTTATTCTATGTTATTTCATATCATTTTAAGGGTTTTTATCATAGGTTTTGGCTCCTTGTAATGATAATTGTGCTTAATTTAGATTAAGAGTCCTTACTTTGAGTTAGTGTCTTTTTGAGGGTGAAATTGTCATAATTGGTTATTAATTGTATTCAATTGATTTCTAGGACAATTGATACTTCAAATTGTTGCTTTTTATTGTAGGACACTTGAGAATTAGAGCCAAGATTGAAGACCAAAGCATTACACAACATGAGAGTTTCCAAGAAAATGCTGTGCTGTGGCAAAAAGTCTGAAAATGTGCATCAGTGGCTATTCTGGAATAGTTCGCCGGGGCCAACTTTCAAAATCTCACTAGAATACCTCTCTGGAATAGTTCGCCGCAGCGAACCTCTTCGTATCAGTAACGTCAGATTCGGATCCAGAACGCAAAAATGGACCCTCTACTCATATGATCCGACCCAAATTGACCCTAAAAGCCCTTAGAAACCCTATTTTCGACCTATCACTCCATTCTATCATCTCCAACACCTCTATTCTCCCATCCTCTTGCCTCTCCATCTCCATCTTCTTCCCCATCCATTTCCTTCATCTTTCATTCACTCCATCTCAATTCCTTCCACTCCCAGCTACCATGGCCGACGGATTCACTTCAGTTGGAGCTTTTCTTAAAGCTATGGAGGGCTAGGGTTTATCAACTCTTGAAGAATGGTGGTGTGGCTTGAGTTCCTAAGCTTCAAAGGGGAGTTTAGTTTCAGTTTGCAATTTTTAGCTATGATTTATGGCTTTCTAGGTCTAGGAGTTGTAATTTCTTAGTTAGGAACTTGGGACTGATACTGTAATTATTGGTTAATGATTACATTTGTAATTTGGATTGATTGATGTTGAACTTTGTGCTTAAATATATGTGGTTGCATATATGCTTATTGTAACTCTTATTATTCTCTCCTATCTTGCATGGGTGTGTTTGGGTACTGAGTTGATTGTGTGTTACATTTAGCCAATTACATGATCATTCCAAATTTACACATTAGGGAAGCTAAACAAAGCTTTCATTAATGAGTTCATTAATGAAAGCTTTGGACTCATTGAGTTAATGAGGTTCTTATTAACAAAACCTAATGATTTGTGAAACTCCCAATATTTTAAGTGAACTATGATTGCCATCAAAGCCATTTTCAAGAGATTTCCTATCATTCATTTCCATTCCATCATTATTATCTTAAAACACCAAAAATATAGTATCTTAGGTTTGTTTTCATTGCATTTAGTTTAGGCACCATTCATTTAAGTCTTAAAAACCCAAAACCCCATTTCATTGCATTGCATGGCATTTAGTCTAGTTTAGGTAATTAATAAAGGCTCCCAAAAGTGAAACGACCCGAGTTTACACTATACTGCATAGCTTGGATTAAATTTTGATTGAGAACCCCAAGGCGAACGACAGAAAGGCTCTCTTTCACCTGCACCGACTATGGAAAGTATTTCTGAAAAAAATGCTCCTTGAATACCTCCCATGTAATGGGGGTACTGCTTGCTTCTAGTACTAACTCTGTGTTTTTCCACCACCGATCTACTTCTTATTCCAACTTATAAATAGCCATATATGCTTTGGTCTTGACAGACCATCCATCACCTTGAATATTTTTCTAGCCGGGTTACCTAATCCTCGACTATTTGTACAACAAACGTCCCCTCAAAGGCAGGCTGATTGTGTTTCTAGAATTGACTAATCCAGTATGTATATCTTGTTTTGCCACCAGTCTTGCCTGATCAACAGGCAGACCTTGAGGTTAGACTGGTTGTTGTGGCCTACCAGCCATCCCTTGCTCAAGTCACAGGTTTACTATTGCTACAACTACTGCTTCCGCTATTACAACATCTCACTCTTGTTCCTATTGAGGTTGATTATCTTGAATCTCTTTTATCGTCCTCTGTTGCTCTTCCAAATGATTCATGATTAGTTGAATCAGGTCAACAGGGGACCTATGGGGTTCCTCAGATCATTCTTATGTTCAAACATATCTTCAGGTTCTAACCATTCTATTTCATTAGCTACAAAAGGAACAGAGCTATAGCACATACTAAACTTATATTTCATTTCTACTTTTAATACAGCAGGTAGTAAAACTTAGTTATACATATCCGGTATTCATATGACATCTTTACATAAAAGTTTACTCATAATGGACAGTTATCTACAACAAATGCGCTAAAACAAAAAGTTCTACCACATTAACCATTTGCTTAAACATAGTGAGAGTTAGATAATAGAAATAACAAGATCCATGACACCAGAGATCTATACATGGAGTACTTTGAATAACACACTAATCCACATCTCATCATCCATAGTGTGATCCCCCCCGTGTAACCATATGATGTAAAATCCTTATTTGGCACTAAATAAATTGTAGCCTCCTAGTTCTCATTTGGTTTAATATGTCTTGCCTAAAATCTAAATTCTTTTACTAGTACACCATACATAGGGAACTCATTCAGTATTGGTAACAATCTCACACTAGGCTTGGCTTTGTTACTAACTTGGAATCACTTTACTTTGATTTTTTAAGACTTAGTTATTAATTTCCAAAATTGGGTTAAGTTTTAGGGTTATGTGAATAGTAACCAAACAATAAACATTTTTTAAATTTGAATTTTTCCAACTTAAAGGCTTAATGAATAGTTCAAATTGCTTCTATTTGATGTAAAAAGAGGATATAAATTAAGGTGTTATGCTTTTGGTATTAGAGCAAATGGTCTGGCTCTGTATAGTTACACTGTTTGATTAAAAAATATTTTCACATGAGTTATATGTTAAGGAATTTGCAGGAAATAGTAGTTATGACTTGTACTGAAGGAAAAAATACTTCTACGTTATCAATCCAACTTATATGTGTCTAGTTTTCACCTTAATATTCACTGTTCACATGATCAATTTTCCAATTTTCAGAAATTATGCCTAACTTTAGGCATAACTTTTTGTACAAAACTATAATTTTTATAAGTTACTACTCATTTTAAAGAAAAAATTAAGATCTATTAGATTGCCTAGGGTCACAACCAAATTCCTTCACTTGCTTAAAATCACGCAAGTCCCAAATTAGATGCACATTAGGTCAATTTGATCGCTTTCAATCCCTATTCTTGCACCATTTCATGAGTGCCATTTACCATGCTATTCAACTTAAACCTACACTCTAACCATATTGTTCAGCATACAATAGTCAAAGATTCAATCATCCATGATCACACATAATTACACAACATATATCAAAATCCATAACATAGAGAGGGGCCCTTCAAGTTATAGCCACCTCTTTGCCTTTTTCCCTGGTGCTTCCATCCCCTAAATTTTTAGGATTTAACATAATAGGAGTGAGATTTCAAAGAAATCCTAAAAGCAAAAAACACTAATTATAGTATCAAAATGCATGGTTAATTCATATCATATGCAACCATTTGATTCATGCAACATTATGCCATTAATGTGCTATCAATATGTCATGGGAAAGGAGTACATAACATAATATTTAACAACTCAACTATACATAGTTTCTAAGGCATCAATGAAAGGAGTTAAATACCTTTCAACATTCAAAACTCAACTACATCATGGCACATACACATAACACAAACAATTAATACAATTCAATACCAAAATTGAAAGTTCTTGCTACCTTTTAATGAACTTGATTCCTTAATCTCTTCCTCATGTTCTTGACTTCTTCCTTATCTAATTCTAATGCCTATCAAACAAACAACAATCACATTTTCAATCAATTTAACAACTCCATTAACACTTCAACCGAAAATCCTAACCCTTTAACTTTTATTTTAGGGTTTTAGCATCATCTTCTTTAACTTAACTTCCACATGTTTTTCCTACATGACTTTTCATCTAAGAACCCATATATGAACTTAGATTTATCAAAATCCAACTCCTTTCCCCATATCTAGACTTAGCTGAGAGATATTTATTAGGGTTCAATAATTTTATTTCCAATTTTAATGCTTCCAAATACATATTCTTCACATATCCTTGTACAATTTTATCTTCTAAACTCATTAGAAGTATCAATAACAAAAATCAAACCTAGCTCTAGGAAATAGGTCTGGATGAATGATACCCCTAGATTACACAGGTTGATATTCTTTCAAAAACAAGGTTCTAAAACTATTTTCCAACCATTCTCTATCCTCTAATCCATATACAATCTTGAAATCATTCATATCTCAATCTTAACCAATTTGAGTAGCACTTAAATTTAGGGTTTCCATGCTCCAAACTCCATCAAAATCATATTTTAAGCCAACAAACCACAAGACATCATAAATTAGAAGGAAAACCAAGCCCTTACCTTGATTTGGAGCTTGATTCTACCTAGCTTGAGCTTGATCTTTCTCTCCTCTTTCTTCTTCTTCCTTGGCCAAATATTCCTCTCTTCTTTTGCTCTTCAAGTTGGCCAAAAATGGCCAAGAGAGAATGAAGGTGCCATATATAAAACAATCCCAAAAATCTACTACATGGTAACTTCTATTTACAACTTACCTTTACCTTTGAACACTTGGCTTAATCTTACCTCATCTCCCTTCATGATCTTGCCATATTAGTCCCCTTATGTGTCCCCTTATTTAGTGCAAAGGCCAACTCACATAACACCTCACATACCACATAGCACATATGTGGAGAAAACGGTATCTTTTTATCCATAATTTATTCTTCCAAACCTATCCTTCAACAATATGAATTATTCTACTTAGGTCCTTCCCTCCTCATTTTGGCACCATTTCAAGCAGTAAAATGGGAAAAAATTTTGTTCCACCAAGTTTATACTAATTACATTGTACAATCTCCTAATATCGGTTGAATTTTTCTTAGATCTTGTTAAATCCACTATTTTTAAAAATTCATTTCTTAACACCAATAGCTTTCCTTTGATGAGGAGAGGTTTCCCTAATTTTTCTTAGATTTTGTTTTGACTATATCTCCTATAGTTAAATTTTTCTTGAAATCAGCCTTTTATCAATATAATTCAGCTTTAAATATTTTAAAGCTAACTTTTATATCTCCAGAGGTCAAGAATAATTTTAAAATTTAAATAATCCTTCAAATAATTTTTGCCATTTTTTAATGAATTATTGAGACATTTACATCTTTTAAATTAATCTATTTGGCCATTTTTTCTTATTTAGCCAAAATTTCATGAAATGATCAAAAATTTCAAAATAAATTATTTTCATGTTATTTTTGTCTTTTAGGTCTCAAACATTGTCCTAGACCTTTTATTTTGTTTTTCATGAATTTTTAGGAATTTTGAGCATAATTTTCAATTTTGCTTTTTCTTAACCGAAACTTTTCAAAATGATGGTTAGGTCCTTCCCTGAGTTTCACTTCAAAAGTTGTTCCATCTACACCTCTACTCTATTACCTGGCCCTCAGTCAATCCTAGATTCCTTACTTCCCATGATAAAATTAACAAGATATGACATTTAAACCATATAAAAGATTAATTGATATTAGATTAATAATTAAGAGAAAGAAAGGAGTCCTAATCAAGTGATTTGTGATGAAATTGGAAAGAATCTAACTTCCTCTAATGTTGTGTAATATTTTGGCCAGGCCTAGGATTCTTGATATGGTTAGCTTTTGATGATTTTGATTCCTTCAATGTGTTTAGAATGAAAAATTATGTGGGGCAGAGATGAGAAAGCAAGTTTGAAAGTATTAAAATTGAAAATCGAATTTTAAACGCTAAACCATATGTATTCAGCTAGGCTTTTTTAAGGGGGAGGGATTGAATTTTGTTTAATTTGACTTTCAAAATGGATTCTAATGCAAAATTATGTGGGAACAACATGTGAAATTAATTTTAGAAAGATTGGAATCAAAGCTTAAAAGTTAGAGGTTAAAGTATATTCAAGGGAGTGATGTATGAATGTTGTTTGTTACCATGGCTCTAATGAATTAAAGAAAATGATGTGTTAATGTGATTACAACAATATGAAATCAAGAAAGATAAATGGAAAATATTGATCAAACAATCTTGATGGTTAGAAGTAAAGGGAGCAAGAGAAAAGATTGAATGTAAAAGGTTAAATGTAGTAAACTTTACCTTACTCTTGTATGTTTAGTATTTGCTTACATGTATGATGTGTTTGTATGTTTATGTGATTTTATGAACTCATGCATTATGAATGTGAACATGTTTAAAGTATGCCATAGGCCTATGTGATTTATGTCTGATGCATGATAGTTTCCAAACATGTCATTATGTTATAAAGATGTGAAGTTTGCAATCATATTATGAATGCCAAGCTCTGGCTTGTATGTTTTGGATAGTTATTATTTGCTTCTGAGATTCTCCCGAATCTCACTCTCCCTTAACCAACCATAATAGGTTTATGAGCAAGGAAAAAGAGATGTAAGATGTGGAATCAAGAAAAGAGAAGGCATTGAGAAATGTATTATGGAGTTTTATGTTATGTAATTCTTATAATGATGTATCTAATGAACATGCCTATGATGTCATGTAAAGATAAATGGTGATATTGGCATGTATAAATGATTTAGATGACGCATGGAAATGATTACTGCTATGTTGGAATGATAGCGTGCAATATCAATAAAGTTTATAGCATGTTAATGCAACTAAAGGGATAAATTTTCCTATTATGGGTAATGAAATTTTGACAGAGCAAGAGTAAAGTAAAAAAATGAATCTACCCATAAAATTTAGTGAAAAGTTAGTACACATCCTAAGTTTTAAAATAAGTGATAAATCACTTAAAATGGATATATGTGCAAAGAGATATGATTACTCAAATTTAGGACAGAGAATCTGAAAATATACTATTTGACCATATGAACAGTACAACTTTACGTGTAATTTTGGAACGAATGAGTAAGAAAATGAATTAGTGAGTATTTTTTTCCCTATAGAGAATTAAAAGGTCTTTAAATAGAGGCTTAAATTACCTCAATACAATTTTCTTATAATTAGTTATGAATTTTCAAATTTGAACTAAAAATTTGGAATTTACTAGTGAATAGTAACTCGAGAATCAAATTTTAAATTTTCAATCTATGGGCTTATTTCATGATCCGCTTGAACATTGCTTCCTAATGTATACTAAAGAGGAGTTTAAGGATGGATGTTTCACCTGACAGGTTGAAAATTACCTCGCTAACAGCTAAATATGTTCTTGTAATTATCCAAGGCTCTTCCAAAAGGAGAACGCGTTTAGATATTCTTAAGCATATGGGCTTGGAAGATGAATTTCCTAATGATGATGATCTCCTAGAGTTGGTGGACTCTATTTGTAGAGTCAAATGATGATTCGGCCTAGTGAAAATGGACCAATACCTTTAGTTTAATATGTTAGCAAGCCCATCACTAAGCCTTTACTACAATCTAATAAATCTTTTATTTTATCTGCCCCTCATCCAGAGGATATAGATCCTTATCTGGCTTTTGGAACTGAAGGTGTCATAGGCTTGAGGGTGTGGGTTAAGTTTAAATTGGACCCCTTTTTTACTTCACAGCAAGACTCTCATATATCCTTGGACCTTAATTTTTCACTCACAAAGCTAGTCAAAGGGACTTCAAAAAGGATGAGAGAAGATGATGAGAGTACTTTATAGGGTCGCTTTAAAGTTTTTACTGCTGTTCTATCAAATGTTACTATTCAATTTAAGAATAAGGAAACCTTTTACAAAGATGCTAATGGTAGGTAAAAGTGTTAAAGTGACTCAAGATTCTGATAGTGAGGTTGTGGAGGCTTGCCCTCAAAAGTTTCTAAGGGAGCCTTAAGATCTTATGTTAGAATTGTCACGAGTTGGGTCACCCTGTGTAAAGTCACCTTCTAAAACCAAAGTTACTTACTTTAAAGTTCTTTAAATTACTACTATGATAGAAAAGAGAAACAGTTAAATGAAACTACCATAATAGAAAAGATTCAACTCATTTTCAAAAAGAAAGCCATGATAGAAAACAAGCGATCAATAACTTAGAAAATCTATCATGGATGTTTAAACTCTTGCTAACATTCATACAATCAAAGTTTGAAAGAAGGAATAAATCCACTTATGAAAGTACACCTGAATAAGGAACTTAACATCACAAGAACATGCAAAACTATATTAGGAAAGATTTAACCCCACTAACATGGTTATAAGAAACAAGCTCTTGATTAACATAACATAATTCGAAACATCTCAACTTGGGCCTTTGAGTGTCAATCCCAAGAATAAAAGCAATAATGATAGAACCCAATCTTTATATGGTTTTCTCAAGTGTTTTCTAATGTTTTGCAACAATTTTACCCTCATTATGCGTGCATTTATATCCATTTGATTACATTGAGTCATACATTGTATTTTGTTGTTTAAAGGGTAAAAAGGGTCATTTTTCTCTTCTCAATTTTAATTGCCTTGATCTGTAATCAGTTGGTCTTTACAAAGCTCATTGTTGTGATTTTTCAGGCAATTGGAGAAGGACCCAAGAACCATGATGGAGCATGGATGAAGCCAAAATGTTACAAGGACCAAAACACAAGAGTTGGGAGTGTTCTGCCTCCCCAGGTCGTGACATGGACTCCTGAGCTCGCGACCTGGATACCTCTTGGAGAAACTACGTGTTTTGGACCTAAGTCAAGATGAAAGCTCTCTGTCTTCCCGGGTCACGACATGACATTAATGAAGTTGTGACCTGACCCCCCTGAGTTGTGACCTTACATTCCTGAGGTCGCGACCTGAGTGCATTAAGTGAAGCTGTGCATTTTGGAATAGGTTTCTAAGCTTCTATACCTAAGGGGGTAGCCACCACGAAAAGACACTCTTTCATTCTATAGATTTGCATAAAGTTGAGCCACCATCATTTTCTCTCAAGTCTCCATTGATCCTGCACCCAAAACTTCCATTTTTCTTCATCTCTTTATCATTTTCTGCAATTTTGGACCAATTAAACCACTCCAACCACCTCCTTCTCCATTTTTCAAACTTTATTTTTAGCTTCAACCATGGCTATTCATTCCTGGAGCGATTGTGATTGGTTTGAAGGCATAAGAGGCTAAACCCCTTAGCCTCTTGGTGATGGATGTTAGATATGATTAGTTTTGATGATGTCAAATAATAGAGCAAAAAGTTTGCATAAATTATTTACCTTATATTTTGACTAACTATCATACTTAATATCTTGTGTAGTTTCCTTAAGGAAAGAAAGGAGTTATTATGTTGAACTTTGAGTATAGAGAATGATCAAGAGGAAGAAGAAGAAGAGAGATTGGGAAAAGAAGAACTTGCAAGACCAAATGGAAATATCAAGATTCAAGTTCATAGATTTGATGTTAAAGGTTGCTATGCTCAATCAAAAGTTTGAATGACTCAATCGGAAGCTAAAATGCACAAACCGGAAGTAATATAATCATATATTGAGTCACCCTTCATATAAACATGGAAAATAAGCTTTAGAGGTGATTTTCATGGGCATTTATCGATCAATTGATCGATCATCCACTTATCGATCAAGTTATCGATAAAACACATACTCTGTTATGCTTTGTTCTTCATCAGCTCTGACATAGGTTTGGTATTTCTGTAATATCTCTTAAACCATAAATCTGTTTGAGGTGAAACTTGATTCATATGAAACTAGACTCAGAACAACGTTCATAGACACCAAAATCAACTTCAAATAGTTTCATATAAGGGAGATATGTTGTTTGAAACATTGCAGTAAGGATTAACACTTTGATTCCAACCTTCAATCACTGTGATGAAGATAACTTTGTAACTACAATGACTTTTGGGATGATTCTTATTGCATTAGAAAGTACACTCAAAGAGATTTCTGGGGATAGGTCATTTGCAAAATTTGGAGTTGAATTAGAAGATTTATGATCACTCAAAGTTGACCCTCGTTTTGCTTGAATCAGAATTTGAATTTATCGAGGCAAAGACCAGAAGCTCTACACTGATCGATTAAGTTCTCAAGCAACATGCTACTCAAACATGTTATTGAGTAAAAGCACTAGAAGAAATGAGGAAATGAAAAGCCATTATCAGATATTACTCAAGCCTAATCAAGCAACTACATACTCAATCACTTTATCGAGTTCCTGGTACTATCTCTTCAATTCTTTTCTTTTATCTTCATATGGATTATTAAGATTTTATCAATAACTTGTTGGATAAATGATTTTTGAATAACGTTATGGACAAATGTATTTATCGATCACTTGATTGATAAATAAGGTTAACGTTATGGATAAATAGGTCATCGATAAGAAGACAGATAAATGGTAATGCGCTCTACTCACTCTATGTTTTTCCTTAGTCACCATTTATCGATCACTTTATCGATCAGTGATTTATCAATAATATGATTGAACATTGCTTCATAACCCTCTCTACATGCAGGTAATTATTTCAGTAGCTTATCGATCACCTGATCGATCAGCAAATTATCGATCACATGATCGATAATCAGCACATCGTTTTTAAATCATGATTCTTCGATCACGGGATCGATAATTTGATTATCAATAATATGATCGATCATCGCACTTACATGTCTACCTTGTTTTTCACATAACGTGATTGATAAATCAGTTCTTTAACTTTACAGGATTAAACCTCTTTATTGATCACTTGATCGATCATTCATTAATTGATCACCTATTCGATCAACCTACATAGCCTGTGTTTTCACTGAATATACTTTTACTTATTGTTTATCGATAAGGTTATCCATCATCTATTTATTGATAATGTGTTCAAAAATTATTGCTTTAAATTTATTTCTATAACACTTTGTTTATCGATAACCTAATTGATCAATAAGTGTTTGATCACTTGTTCGATCATTGTACAAGTTCATTTCATAACAGCATTTCACGATGATTTCGAAATCTTTTATCTTTTTATCTTTAAGCTTTTCTCAGCCTTCCTTTTACACATAACTCTCTATTAAAAGGATACGAAGGCAAACGTAACTTGAAAAAGATTATCCTTGCATAATCCATTTAAAGCTCGCTGCATACATGCTTCATCATTTATTGATCATTTGTTCGATTATCATATGATCCATAATCTATTCGATAATTGCATATAACTGCTATATCTTTTCTTCATATAATTAATCAATAATATGATCGATCAAAGGATTATCAATTAAGACATTGATTAAGTAAGTTCATCTTACTTTCTGAATATCTGAATATCTGATGATTGATTCCATGTTTTCCAACTTATTGTTTCTAAGATTATCAGATACTTATCACTTGATTTGAGTAAGATTATTTCAGGTAAAGAGCCACAATGAATTTATGATGTGAAGAATCGACTTTTGTCATAAGCTTCCAACGGCTAGTTTCAACGTCATATTCTTCAAGCCAAACGGGAAAAAAATGCTCAACGGTCAAGTACCCAACATCATCTATAAATAGAAGAGCATTCAAAACAAGAAAAAAAAGAAGAGTCTAAGCTTACAACATCAAATGCTAAAATGCCGTATCAAGTTTAATGCTATGCTGAATATTTTTAGATTTAGGAACTTTCTGCACTTGTATCAAACTTGGTTTATGATTGTAAATCTGGTGTTTAGACTATTCTATTGTATTTAGATTGGATGATGTTAATGTTGATTAATCTATATAATATTTCAATTTGAATCCTTGTGTTCAGTTTGATTTTCACTGATTATTGTGATTAATTTGCGTGCTTGGTATTCTGTGTTTGTCGATTGACATTCAGAGGGTATTTGCATCATCCGTTCATCTATACTCTAAGTGGTTTTCAGCAGTGTCTTAAGAGATGTTAATTAACTTTGATTAAAGTGAGTTTTCATTAAGACATTAGACCCAAGTGATTACTTAGGGTTTTCTTCAGACTTAGAGGTTTTCTAAAACTTCCAATCATTCTAAAGAGCAGTGATAGTTGAATTTTCATCATCAAGAGACTGTTTAACCATAATTTCCTTTTAATCCAAAACATTTATTCATTCATTTAAAATACCAAAAATAGTTAACTTCCTACACTTTACATTTGTTGCACCACCTTTAAAACAACTAAAACCCCCTTTTTACTCACTTAAATTTGCAATGTTTTTGAAAATCAACTTAGACTAGGATTTCTAATAACAAGCTCCTTGAGAAGAATAAGTGGTTGCATCCTATACTACATTTTTTCTAGTCCAACTCACTTTCTTGATGATCCGAAAGGTGATAGTCCGGCCTCGATCAAATACCTACTAAATAGCTTACCTGAAATATCATAAATAATCAATAAGTTCCATAATAGTCGTAAGCACAAACCTAAGGCCTTTAACCTACTACTAGTACTTAATCCCTAGTATCAGTTTAATAATCAAATCTCTAATTGATAGAACATACAAAAAAAGGGCCTCGGGTGGCAATATAAAATCCTTCAGCACATATAAAAAGAGATGGAGGCAATACAAGAAGCTGTAATAGCTTAGGCCTTTGGATTCCTCCGTAGTGGTGTAACCTTAAAACTTTCACTTGGAAATATTAGTAACCATGGGGTGAGAAAGGCTCACTGACCAATAGTATAGCTCATCATATATATAGATATATGCTTATGAGATGTCAAGTGGGATAGTTATAAAAAATACATACATATATATCTTAACATTAATATTTTCAAGGCTCAAATCTCAAATCTTAAACCTCATAACTATACATCAATGTTATCATACAAATGCAATCCCAATTATCACATTCCTTTACTATGGAGAAAGTAAGAGTCAAAATAGCTAATCTCTCACTTTGGGAGATAGAGCCAAGGCTAATCTCTTACTATGGGGCATAAGAGCTAGGTAGGATGTTCCCTCATTTTGAGGGAAATATAAGGAGCCAACTATCATATATTAATGGAGGCACTCATCATGTGATGGGAATAGACACAGGTTAATTACCAATTCTCATCATATACATCATGTTCAAGAATTCAACAAGTTGTTAATTTCAAATTTCATAATCTATTTCCAAACCAAACCCAAAGTGGTAACATTTTATCACAATTCCTTAGAATTACATTTTTAAAAATTAGTCCCATAAGACATATTTATTTCTAGTATATCAACATAACTCTAAGTTTATACCAAAACACTTTCATAGTTTCAAAGTGATAAAACTGCTCACAAACAACCTACTACATATATAATAATTAAAAAGTGGTTACCTCTTGCCTAAGCAAGAATTAATTACTACAAACAAATTATCTTGTGCACAACAATACTAATTATAAACAATGTACACAATCAAACAACTACCATATTTTAGTTAACAAATTAATCAAGTAGTTAATAATGACACCATTGGAGACTTAAAATCTTAATTCAACCTAAAACTCCTTTCAACTTCAAATTAGCCAATCCAAATCAATTAACTCATACGAATCCTCAAGTATGTCCCAATTACACCAATTGATTAAAATTTCTAATTTTCTTAATCTAAATTCATCATAAAAAAATACCCAAATATGAAAACTAACTCAAATCAACATTCTAAACTGATTAAATATCAATTCTAACTCATATTAACATAACCCAATCATCAAAACTTATTTTAAGTCATTACAATATCATTAACCATCATAAACCTCCCAAGAATCATAAACACTAGGTTTAGATTCCCCTAAACTCCAAATCTAAGGAATCTAAGCTGAGTAAACAATTAGACTAGTCTATAGAAATCATTTAAACTTAAAATAATCAACCAAAACCTCAACCCATTCGAAATCATTGAAGAACCATAAGATTCAACTATCTTAATCTTGAAAAATCTAAGAGAAAAAGGTAGAAATGAATTAGGAACACTTTGATATTTCGAAGCTCAAATATACTCCCCTAGGTTGAAAGCACTAAACTCTAGTAGAGCCCCCAGAGTTCTCATCCCCGAACCTCCTAAAAATTGTATCTGAAACTAATTTATAAAACCATATTTTGATGCATTTGCTATAACAAACAGTTAGCAAATGACACAGTCAACACACTATGTTATTTGTTATAGCAAATGTCTAGCCAAAACACAAATAAAAAAAATTCAATTTTGAAAATTCATAACTAACTGCAAAGATCTCTAAAAATTACAAATTAGGAATCTTTGGGAAGCTTGAGATGTCTATTTTCTAATACAAAAAAGACTACTTAAAAGCAAGATCATTTAGCATCTAATTTTTAAGACTACTTAAAAAGGTTTAGAGATATAACATCTAATAATCAATATTAGTATTTCTGGGCCTCAACTTTCAATTTCAACTACTTAATACCACAATCTTTTTTGCCTAATCAAAGCTTACTTAACTCTAGTCCTCAGATTAAAACTTATGATGTTACACCCTATAAGAATTTAGAGGTCAAAGACCTTGCTTTAGAAATATCATCATGCTCTAATATTGCTTTTAAAATCTTTGTAACCAATAGGTAAGGTTGCTTATATTTTGTTTCCTTTTGATTTTGTAAATATTTGGGGTACAGATCTTACGAGGAAGAGCAAGGGTCTGGTTTTGGCTACTGTTGATATTTATAAGGCTGATGTTTTGGACTCTTCTCCCCACTATATCCATTATGCTGTTAAAATGATGAATATGCCTTTAGTGTATTTCTTGGGTGTATATGGTTTTCCTTTGCTTTCTCATTGAGGAAAATTGTGGGATTAGATTAAAACTCAAGTGCCATTAATTGATCTTTCCTAGTTACCCTTAGGGGATTTTAAGCAAATATTGTACCCTAAGGATTAAAAAAAGAAAGTAAAATATTAACTTTGCTAGGGTGTGATGCATTTAAGTTAGTTCTTAATTTAGCTCAACTCTTAGAGATTCCTACTAAAGAGCCTTGGTTAACTTGGTGTCATAAACGATTAGGGGAGGACTCAATTTAGAAGAGGCTTGACTGAGGTTTTTGTAATCAGAGTTGGTTTGACTTGTTTCCAAATTCATTTATTCAAACTTTGCCTTTAGCAGCCTTAGATCACTCTTCTTTACTTTTCTCTACTAATTATAACTGATCTTTCAAATCTAAAACTTTCAGAATTGAGAACTTCTACCTTCACTTTAAGGAATATAGCCTTATAACCAATTCAATTTGGGGTTTTGTTTCTTCCCCTAATGTTAGTTGGCAATTGGTGTATCAATTGGAAGCTTTAAAGGAAAATCTTAGTAGATGGACTAGATTTGAAGTGGGCAAAATTCAATCTCATATTGCAATGTTAGAGCATATGGTTAAGAATTTACAACGTAATGTTCTTTCAGAAGGTATGGAGAGTTGGTGTTTCACTTTGCATAATTAGCTTGAGTTTTGGTATGAGTGTAAGGAATCTCTTTGGGCTTAGAAGGTGAAATTAACTTGGCATTCAATAGGGGAATGTAATACTAAATTTTTTCATAATGTCATTAAACAAAAAAGGTGTAAAAATATGATGGTAAGGTTAAAAGATGGTCATGGGTTTTGGATTGTAGGGGTTAAGGGAATTCATAATTGTGTGGTTCAATACTTTAAAGGCATTTGCTTGGATAAGAGTGATTTGGATTTTAACTTTATTCTTCCTGTCTTTCCAATATTCTCTTACCTCAATTGTAAGAACATGTCAATTTTCTTCTCAAGCCTTTTACTTTGGATGATATTGAGTATCTAACGCTAGACTGTTTTAATCCCAAGTTCTTTTAGCCTTTTTGGGAGCTTATGAACTTTGATTTATGGGTATCTTTAAGCAGTTTTGGCAGTCTAGATGTTTTTCTCTATTTTTTAATAATACACGTTCCAGTCCATAATATTGTTAGATTTAAGGTTTTGATGATAACAAATTAAGAAGTTTCTGGTTTAGTAAGTTGATCAATCACCTGATTGACTAAAGGATAATCGATCACATGACAGATAAAATGTTTCTCTATATAAAGGTAACTTAACAGTAAAGTTAATCGATAACTTGCTAGATAAATCTGATTCTATGCATTGATCGATCAGTTTATTGATCAAGGTTAACACTGTTTAGTATACAAGTAGGCAGAAAATTATCGATCAATTTCAATAATTTGATGATTGAACAACTGACAGATAAAGGGACACAATTCTGGTAAGCTTTTATCGATTACCTTATCAATCAATGAGTTATCGATGAGAAGAAAAATAAAGAGTAAAGATCTTCTATTTAAGTTGTATTCTGTTTCATTCACTATTTATCGATCACCTTTTCGATCAAGCATTTATCGGTAACTTGCCTTATCATTACATAATAACTTAATGGATTATCAATATTTTGTTCAAGTGTGTTGATAGGTTCTTTAATCGATCACTTGATCGATCAATGGTTTATCAATTAAATGATTGATCATCACCGTATCACTACACTTGTTTTTAAGCCTTTTTGGATCACCTGATCGATCATTGAGTTATCGATAAAATGATCGATCATCCAAACTTCTGAAACTTCTGTTTTCATGTAACGTGATCGATCAGGTCTTTTTCCTAACCTGTCTAAACTAAGTTCTTCTATGATATTTTATCGAACACTTAATCAATTATGCTTTAATCGATCATTTACTTGATCATCGAATATCCTGTGACTTATCTGAGAAAATCTGTTTAAACCTTTTACCGATCAATTTTTCTATTATTCATTTATCAATAAAGTGTTCGATCAATTTTCCTCATACTTGGCTTTATCGATAACATGATCAATCAAACAGTTTTTGATCACTTGTTCGATCATTGTACAAGTTCATTTCATAATAAGCTTTTCACGATGATTTCAAAATCTCTCATATTGTTATCTTTAAGCTTTTCTCAGCCTTCTTTTTACACATAATTCTCTTTGAAAGGACTCAAAGGCATAGATGAATTTAAAAGTTTTATTCTTAAAAATTTTTTGTTGAAGTCACTGTATTCATTTCTCATTGTTTATTGATCACTTATTCGATCATCTATTGATCCATAAGTTTAATGATAAATATACATATATGTGACTAAAGTTCTCTCTGTATTTAATCAAAAACTTGATCGATCAACTGCTTATCGATCAAGACATCGATCAAGTATGATTAGTTCATATTTAAAGTACTTGATGTTTGATTCATTGCCTTTCTAATTGGTATATGAATACAAATGATCATTTTTTGTTCAGTTACCATTACAAGCTTCCTTCTGAAAGAGAACTCACTTGTTTTGAGTATTATTACAGATTACAAAGCAAGCTCAATGGTTATTTACTAACCTGTAACCTACCATGTCAAAAACATTAATGACGAACTATCGTTGTAACTGCCGAGCGCACATAACCAATTTTTCCAATAGCTAGAAGCTCTCCAGCCTAACAGTTAATTAAATGTCTCCAACTATAAAAGGCGCAAAGAGCATTGAATGAAAGTATTTGAATACACGAACTACCATCTGCTGAAATACTTACTGTTACATCCAATACTCTGTTTTTCTTTCACCGAGTGTCAGTGTTCATTATTCATTTATTCTGAGAGAGAGTTTGATATATCTCTTTACTTATTTTTCTGAGAGTAACTTAGGAGTGTGGACTCTTGAGAGAGATTATAACCTTATGAGTAGTAAGGGGGAGTGATTGAGAAAATCAATTTCTATACTAAGGTGCTAAGAGCCCGTTTAATCTTGGGATCATAGTGAAAATCTCAGACGTGCTCTGAGGATTAGATGTAGGTCAAGTGGTTGAGATCGAACCAGTATAAATCTTGTGTCTTCGCTTTGTAGTTGAATCCTTCTAACTCAACCTTCTCTGTTTTATTTACAACACTGTTTCAATACGTTAAAATTTTTATATCTCACCCAATTCACTCCCCTTTTCAGTGAAACTACCACTAACATTTGGTATCAAAGCAGGTCTCTTTAGTAAAGATTTAACAATCTGAAGAGAGATCTTATGGCAGGTTTCGAAGACAGTGTGCTACCTGAAGGATGTTCAACATCAAAGCCACCTGGCTTCAACAGAGAGAACTACACCTTCTGGAAGATGAGGATTAAGATCTTCATCAAAGCTACTGAATATAGATTATGGGACATGATCGAGCATGGTAACTATATTCCAATGAAAATGGTAGATGGTCAACAAGTTTGTAAGAGTCCCAGGAAGTTCGATGAAGAAGATAAGAGGTTGGTGACGTTAAACGATAAAGCTATTAACATACTAACCTGTGCCTTAAGTCAAAAAGAATATTTTCGAGTTTTTGGTTTGGAAAATGCAAAGGAAATGTGGGAGGCATTGGAGATTACCCATGAGGGAACAACTGGTGTGAAACTGTCACATCCAATAATATGGCAATTAGGGATAAGGAATATTCCTATACCATTAAGGGCCAAAAAAGATAAAGAGAAATAGAAGAATTATTGTCACACCCTGATAATTTTATCCTAATTGATGAAAGATTTGAGACTGACTAAGGTTAAGCAGTATAGTAGGCTGGTAGAGGATCCAGGCTATGAGGAAAAATCAGGATAGGGACATAACGGTCATTTTTGAAAAGATCGGTCAAGAAAGGGCAGTATTGGAAATAGTGTCCGAAATTCCTAAAAATTCCCAGAAAATCATGAAAAATAGAAAGGAGGGTACAGAATAATGTTTGAGGCTTAGAAGATGAATATAGGATAAAAAAATAATTATCAGGGAATTATTTGTAATTATTGGAATTTTTGGTTAATTAAGGAAAATTAGCCAATTTCCATTATTTAAAATATATGGAGGCCTCAAAAGTTCAAGGAAAAATAGGGATAAATTATGTGACATATTATCCTAATTTATAAAATTACTTCCCACATTTGGATGTACAGAGGTTAGCTTAAAGAATATTTAATACCGAATTATTATCGGTAGAATATTGATTTTTGACGGAATAAAATTTAGAAAATTATAAAGGGAGGTAAAACTTGAGAAAAATCATGGAATACCCTTGGAATGAGGGGAATTTAAGGAGGTGTTGAAATAAAAATTTTGTGACAGTAAATTGGACAAGGTTGTTGGAAAATCGGACCGCAAATACACAAATAATTAGTGGACTGCACTGAATATTAGATGAGTCATTTTTCTCCCAATATTTAGAGTAATATTTCGGCCAAAAATAAGGGAGAGGACAAAGTTGGAATTTTTCAAATTGTTCAAGGGCATAAAGGGAAATAAGAGACAAAACATTAAAATAATATTTTATTACCACATGAAAATCACATGGTGAATAGGTGTCCATCCATGTGTCAATTTCTTGTGGTGTGTGCTCTAGGATTTGTCCATGTGTAAAGTGAAAAAAAATGGACGGTCGAGATCGCATCTTTTTCCCGAAGGGCATTCTTGGAATTTTGAAAAATCAAAGCCTATAAATACCACCCCTCTCATGAACATTTCGGCCAAGGCAAGTTTTTGGTGAGGGAATGTTGTGTTCTTGAGTTCTAGGAGAGAGAAAGGAAGAAAGAAGAGAGAGAAAGGGAGAACGCAAAGTTAGACACCTATAATCGCTGATTAAGAGCTAATTAAGGTATGTTTACCTCCCTAAGTGTTAATTATTTTTAGTTAATGATTTATTTGAGGAAGATTAGGATTAATTACCTTGATTAATTATGGTTTAGTGATAGCTAAGATTAATCATGTTATTTGATTAAAGATTAGTAAGTAATTAAGGTTAGCTACCTTGATTAATTAGTAATTAGTGATTAGTTATGCTAATTGAAGGATGATTAATTATGATTAATCATGTTGATTAAGGAATGATTAAGGGTTAATCATGTTAATTAGAGAATAATTAATGGTTAATCCATAAGGGATTAGTGATAAAACCCAATTTTTATATATTTTATCCCACATTTATTCAGAATTTAAATGATAATTTTGAGCTTAATTGGATTTTTATGCATAATTAGATTAATTGGTTGATTTTTGGATTTTGCATAAAAATTGAGATTTTGGATTAAAAATATAGATATTTTGTGATTTCCTATTTTTTGACTTGGAATTAATTTTTCCTATTGCTTTGAAAACAAGTCTCATATTTTTAGAAAGATTATTTTTAGAAAGTTTTGCAATTTCTTGCCTAATTTTTGTGCATATCTTATATTTAATTTTTGATTATATTGGGGTATAATCTACATTAATGGATGCACTTAAATTCTTGTAGGTCAAGAAATAGCATATGGGGAATCCAATGGTGCAAGATTGTTTCTTGAGATTTAAGCACAATCCAATGGCTAATATCAAGGGAAGAGAGAGTTCACGCGCGTTGAGAGGCGGTCAAAGAATTTTATTCCCTTCTTCATTATACTTGTGGAGTGCCCATATATTCGGAGGATTCACGTCGCGTAGGGGGGGAGAGGATTGAAAACAATTATTTCACTCTCACACTCATCTTTTCCCTTGCGCAAGGACCCACTCCGTCTCCACGTAATCATCCCCTTCTCTTCTTTACTCCTCATGGCTGTGGCATCTAATGACTTAGGAGGGAAGATAATTTTCATGGAAGCTTAAGCTTACAGGGAGGCAACTTGGGAGGAGCATGAAGGAGACTTGAGCCTTGGGCTAGCACTTGAAGACCACAAGGGAGTGATGTTCCATTTATCTTTTTAATTCAAGGACTTGAATTTATTTAGTTTTAAATAATTTTAAGTTGTAATTTTGTGAGGCAATTTAGTTCTAGATTGTCATCTTTATGCTTGGATTGGATTGATATTTGGATTTTATTTGTGTTGAGACACTTGTTGGAATTTATGTTTAGAACCTTTGCATTGTTAATTGAATTTATAATTGAGTTTTCATTATGAGTTTAATTATCAATGTGGTTTGAATTGCAAAATTTGGGTTCTTTCACCTCTTAATTGTTTAATTAAGTCGGTTGATTATCTGATTGTTTAATTGGATAATTTCAAACATAATTTCCAGAATTAATTGGGTTATTTTTCATTGGTTTTAATAAGCTTAATTAACCAACCTTATACTGTTATGAGTTCTCTAATAGTTTAAGGGCTTTTGAAATTGAGGGTTCCCTTTGTTTCAAGTAGGTAATTAAGTTTATTAATTCCACTCTCTTATCACCTCCCTTTGGTCTAATTAATTGATTAAGGTTATGAAGGTTAAATTCATGCGAATCCTGAGTTGTCCCCTCTACCGTACCTGAAGAGAAATCTCTGAATTTTTACTTGTTAACTCTCTTTGCTTTCTGATTAATTTTCTTTATTCATTATTTTTATTTTCTTTCAAAAAACCCCCCAAAAATTGCATTGCATTCATTTAGTTTAATTTAATTTTCATATAGATTTTAGGATATTTGCATTTTCCATTTAGAATTAGAATTTTGCAATTTAGTTTAGGTCCAATTTATTGCATTTTTTTATCACCTGAATTTTTACCTAAAGAAACCCATAAATTGCTCCTTGGAAGTAATGACCTAGGTCGACCCTAAACTACAAATTAATTGGGACCTAGTTTAATTGAGTGCTTTGACGACAAAAGGCATCATCAATTAGTGACTTAATCTTAGAGGATTATGTTGTACTAATGACTATGTGACTTGAGGACCTTAATTAAACATTGGATTAAGGATTAAGGGTTAGTGATTAACCAAGAAAGCATGATTAATCATGGATTAAGGAAGAATTCCAAGACCTTAACTGAGGATTAAGGCTTGGTCAAACCAAAGTCAAAGGATTAGGAAAGGTATACAGAAGTTATAAATTAAAAGGCACAAGGGTAGTATTATATTGAGAAAGAATTGTATACTGGATATGGAATTTACCATACCCTTACTGTATGGTTGATAGGCAAGTTTTTGGAAAACCTAGGAGGACCTCAAGCAAGGAAAACAAGGAGGAAACAGTAAGCATGGAACTAAGGTAGCGTGAACTTGCAATTATTTTGTTGGCCTGCATTTGGTGTTTCTGCTATGTGTGTTTATGTGCCATGAGAATGTTTATGCATAGATGATGTGAACTCCTTGCAATGTATGCCTTGGCTCTTGCATGATTGAGTTTTGACTAGAATGATTATATGCTCCATGATATGATGGCATGGATACAAAATGGTTATGGCATGGCATAAAGACTAGCAATGTTATTTTACTGCATATAGCATGACATCTTATGCATGTTGACCTGATGGTTGTATGTTCAATGCTACTGGGATTTCTATGAAATCTCATTCCTCTTATAACATGATAACCTAGGTGCCACTATTTCCAAGGAGAAGGGAAAAGAAGTAATCATGGCTTGAGGAAATTATGATCTATGTATTGTATTATATGGTTTTAAACCTTTCTCTTCCAAGCCATGTAAGCATATTTTGATCATGAACACATAACATGATACCCTTTTTGGATGTATATTAATGGTAGAGTACCTTTATATGTGATTATGGTATGCTTATAGTGAAAAACGAAATGGTGCTAGAATTAGTGAACAAAGGGGATAAAAATGGTCTAGATTTGACCAAACTTTGACCAATGAAGACCCTGGTCAAATGGTTGAATTTTTCCCTGAAATTTGGCATGCAAATAGATCTTATTTTTCCCTTTAAAATGAGTGGTAAAGCATCACAATCGGAGCTCTGTGCAAGAAGTTATACCTTTCCGAAGTTAGGAAAAAAATCCTGGAAAATAGAAAAATGACCAAATAAACAGTACTTTTTGAAATTAAAATCGGATGCGTTTCTGATTAAATAGGAACCTGAGGTCATTTTTTCTTGATAGATGATGTTAAGAGCTTCGAATGAGACTTAGAATGACCTTGTTTTGATTTTTCTAGAATTAGTTATGATTTTCCAAAGATATGCCAAGTTTAAGGTTACAGTGAATAGTAATGCGGGAAAAGAAATTTTTAAACTCAGATTTTTCAACCCGGTAACATGAGATTGCGCTTCCGAATATCTTAACTTAGCATAATATAAGGTCGCAAATGTAAGGTGTTACAATTATGGTGGAAAATAATTAGTATGATTTTCTAAGTCAATTATGAAGGTTTGACTAATTAAGAAAATTGGTCACAAATAATTATGAAAAAATTATTTCCAAGTATTAAAAAATTAAGAAAAAATAAAGATAATATTCTTTGAGAATTATATGAGGTTGCATAATTAGTTTTATAACCAAATTATCCTTGAAAAAATTACAAAAGAATTTAAGGTTGATTTAAGCTAGTTTAAGGCCTTTTATTTGAAAAATTCCAAATAAATATTTGGAAGGATAATAAAATTCCAAGAAAATTTCTATGATACTCCAAAGAATTATAAGAGATTATAAAATTAAAAAGAGACCCTTAATTATCCAGGATTTTTTCTAATTATTCAGAAAATTGGAAAAATCACTAAAGAGAAGGAAATTGATTTTCCTTTTTATTTAATTAATGGGAATTCGAGTTTGGGCTTAAGAGAGAATTTTAGAAGGAAACAATTGAGGAGAATAAATTATGGGTCTAACAAAAAATAATTATAGAGGCTAGAATACTATAATTATAGAAAAGAAATTAAACCCAGAATAAAAGTGCACCGATAAAGTATAGATTAGAGTCTTACACTTTATTTGGCCCATAAGTTGTCACTTGTCAAGCCCTTATTAAAGAGTAATTAAAATTTCTAAGTGTCAAGCCTTAAGTGGAGGAGAGTTTGACTTTTGAAAATTAATTACAATTGGATTTAAATAATTAAGAAAGAAGTTTCAAGACTAAATAGGGAGATGACATATGGCATAGCAATTAATTGTGGTAGGTCGGTCGTTGAGATATTTATTGGAGCATCTAGTGAGCTCTTTCTCTCCCCATTTTCAGATTTAAGTTCGGCCAAGAGGGAAAATAAGAGAGCAAGAGTGATTTTGAAGTGCAACCAAGGAGAAAACAACCATCTTGGATCAAGTAAGATTAGAGTTAAAGTTAGTGGATGATTCTAAGTTGTTTCTAGCTTGATTCTCTTGAGTTGGATGGTTAAAATTTCTGGTTTTTCCCTTCTTTTTGTGCTAGCCAAAATGTATGATGTATAGGGGAGAAAGTTTTGTTGTTAAATAAAGCTGGAACACTATGATTTAAGGTGGTTTCAAGTGGTTTTATGTGTTTTTGAAAAGATTTTATAGTTGGTTCTCTAGAGGTATGATTCGGCCAAGATGAGAACCCTAACCTAAAATGAGATTTTCAAAGTTTTGATGCTTTCATGATGTTCAAAATGGAAAATAGTGTAGGATAAACCTAAAGAACGAGTGTTGGGAGCATTAAAATCAATGTTGTGATTTTTGAAAAAATCTAGACCCTATTTGGCCAACCTTGATTCTTGAGGAAGGGGATTTATTTTCTTAAATCCACAAGCATATTTGGAATCTACATGAAAAACCATGTAGGAATGAACCGAGAAAGGATTTTTAGGGTTAAGGAAATAAACTCTAAAAATTCTAAGAACAAAGATGGAAGTTTTAAAGGGTTTAGGAGTTACTTGAGCTATGTTGTTCATTTTTATATGGTGTGGTTAGTAATCTTGCTACCTTTTTTGTGATTTATCATGTTAGGGTTTGTTAATTGTGGAGAAGAGGAAGAAGGTCAAAGAATCAAAGGGTATTGGATTAAGATAGTAAGATTTAATTAACCTTAATGTTAATTGTTGCATTGATTGCTATGTAATTTCATGTGTTATTATGTGGTTGAGCTAAATGATGATGATGATGATGATGATGATGATTGTGTAGCCATACTCCTTGCTTTAAGTGCCTTGGCTATTACATGTTAGAGTGCTACATGTATGAGGTAAAGAAGTTTCCTATTAATAGCAAAAAAGTTGGAATGCTTGTAATTGATGCATGTTGATGTTTTGGTTGATTGATCTTACTACTGGGATTTCATTGAAATTTCATCCCCCATATACAACCTAACATTTTAGGGGCTGAATCATCAAAAGGGAGGCTGCAAATCCAAGGATAAAATGGTGATGAACCATGAGGAAACAAATATGTTTTGGTTATGTAAATGTAAGATGATGGGATGCTGTAACCCCAAGCAGGATGCCAATTTTAAGCCACATTTTTATTAAGTTCCTGAATGAATTTCTTCACAAAATTTAGTATGCTTAAATTTCACATCATGAGCTTCAAATCAATAGGTAGCACTTAAAAAAGAGACAACTACACGATTTATAATGATTTTTTCAAAGTTAAGGTCTAGAATCTAGAAAAAGAGTTTTTACCAAAAGGATAGATGTGACTTTCACAAAAACCTCACACTTTTTCAAATAGAATTGGTTTACAAGATTATTTTTTCTTGAAAGAGCATTCAAAGAGCTTTTTATAAAATTTTGAACCACTCTATTTTGATTTTTTTACATTAAGTTATGATTTTTTGAAGTTAGACTAGAAAACTTGATTTTTATCACATGAATAGTAAAAATCTGAAAATCAGCACTTTTCATGGATTTTTGAGCCCCAGACCATCCAATGTGGTCTAAAATGGTTTTGAGTGAACTCTAAGTCGTTCTACAAGTAAGGAATAATAGAAACAGAATAGAATCAACACTCTCACCATAGAATTTGAATTGTTCAAAATGAAGGATGGAGAAAGTATTTGAGACATAGAAGTTAGATTCTCACACCTTATCAATCACCTCACTGCACTTGGCAAGAAGTATAGTTAAGAAGATCAAGCAAGGAAAATCTTAAGCGGCCTCATGAAGAAATGGGAGCCAAAAGTAATAGCCACTAAGGAAATGAAGGGAGAATCAATTGGCTTTGTTGCAGCACTATTCAGAAGCCTAGCAGAGTATAAAAGCAAACAGAAATACAAGAAGGAGATCAATGAGAAAAATCATAAGGGCATCACTCTCAAAACTCAAGAAAGTGAAGATAACGATGAAGAAGATCTGGAGGACGATGAAATGGGTCTTATAGTTAGAAGATTTAAAAAGTTCTATAGAAACAAGGCTGGAAGGAGGCTTCAACCAAAACGCAAAGCCTCCACTTCTCAAAACGAGCCCAAGGATCCAATCATTTGCTTTAAGTGCAAGAAACCAGGACACATCAAAGCAGAGTATCCTCAGCTATCTAAGATGAAGGATAGAGAGAAGAAGAAAGAAAAGTTCAGAAAGAAGAAGGCTTTTGTGATGTCAATCTGGGGAGACAGTTCCTTAGAGGAAGAAGAGAGCAATGATGGAGAGACAACTAACATCTATCTCGTGGCCCAAGAAATGATAATTCAGAGACAGATGAGTTAATCACTTCTGAACCCTCTTATCATAAATTACAATCTGAATACAATGCATTATATTTAGAATTAGTAAGAATTACAAAGGAGTTGATAAGTTCCAAGAAAAAGATTAAAATTCTAGAGGAACAGCAAGCGAAGCAAACAAACACCGCACCTCCAGTATGCACAGAATGTGAGCAAAACAAAAAGAAAGCAGAGGAACTTACAAAAACCTTGAAAAAATTCACTAGGGGCAGTGAAATGCTTAAAGTAGTTTTGAGAGCCCAATAGTGCTCAATGTATAAAACAGGAATAGGATATGATCCTACTCAAGATAAAAGATAAGGAAAGAAGAAAAGTGGTGGTCGCTCGCATCTTATATTTTTTTAGAAATGTTGTTCATTCATCTAATCCTTTTGCATTATGTTCTTATTACAACCGCAAAGGTCATACAACCTCTTCTTGTCATCACAAGAAGAAAGGGACTTACGAGATATTAAAGTGGGTGTCCAAAGGTACTTATGTACCTAGGACAAACCGTACTAACCAAAAAAGACCCAAGAAGGTATGGGTACCTAAAACGTGATTGTTCTGTTAAAGGTATGTCTCAAAGCATTTAGGACAAACAAGTGGTACATTGACAGTGGATGCTCTAGACACATGACGGGTGACATTGAGAAGTTCTCATCACTCAAACCAAAAGGAGGCCAAGTAAGCTTCAGAAGAAATCAATATGAGAGAATAGCTGGAATTGGAGAAATAGAAAGTGACAAAGGAATAAAAGTAGAAGATGTTTACTACGTAGAAGGACTATGTCACAATCTCCTCAATGTCAGTTAGCATACCAACAAAAACAACTGGGTAATCTTTGATTCAGAGGAATGCCTAGTCATAAGTAAAGATGACTTGCTGCTGAAGAAGGAAGAATTGAAAGTAAAACTGAGAGCTCCAAGAGACGGTAATTGTTATATTATTCAAATTGATTCAAAACTTTCTAAAAATTGTTTTATTAGCAAAAATAAAGAAACTTGGCTTTGCATAAACTTCTTGCACATGTTAATATGAACCAACTTTCAAAATTAACAAAAAGGGACTTAGTTATTGGTTTGCCTAAAATTCAATTTGAACATGATATTGTTTGCAATGCTTGTTAGAAGGGTAAACAAACAAAGTCCTCGTTTAAATCAAAGAAGACAATCTCAACCGAAAGACCACTCTAAATGCTTTATATGGATTTGGTTGGTCCATCTAGAGTCAAAAGTTTCGGTGAAAACTTATATACTCTTGTGATAGTTTATGACTATTCGAGATTCATCTGGACTATGTTTCTTTCCTCTAAAGATGAGACATTTAGTGCGTTTATCATTTTTGCCAAAAAGGTCCAAAGTAAGAAAGGTATCTCTATTGTGTCAATCAAGGCTGATCATGGAGGAGAATTCGAGAACAACGAATTTGCAGACTACTATGACAAGTATGGGATTGACCACAATTTCTCAGCACCAAGAACTCCCTAACAGAATGGAGTTGTGGAAAGAAAGAATAGAGTGCTCACAGAAATGACAAGAGCAATATTGAACGAAGAAGGGATTTCACAAGTGTTCTAGGCTAAAGCAATGAGCACAGCCTGCTATATTTCCAACCAAGCTTACATTAGAACATTGCTCAGGAAAACTCTGTATGAGCTGTACAAAGGAAGGTAGCCTAACCTAGCTCACCTAAAGATCTTCAGAAGCAAGTGCTACATTCATAACAACAACAAAGAGAATCTCAATAAATTCGATCCTAAAGTTGACGAAGGTTTATTTCTCGAATACTTTAACCGTAGTAAAGCCTATAGAGTTTTTAACAAACGAACCTTTACTATTGAAGAGTCAATACATGTCGTGTTTTCTGAAGCTGAGTCAATTTCAAAACCTCTAGATGATGACGCTGAGATCGTTCAAAGTTTTGAGAAACTAAATTTGAACAAACCTCCTAACAAAGTATCTCTAGTAGAAAGTTTAGAAAACAAGGATAATTTAAATGAATCTTTTTCTCAAGAAAATGTAGAACAGCCTAAAACTTGGAGGCATAATAGAAACTAACCTATGGAACAAGTCATTGGTAAAGTCAATGAAGGGGTCAAAACCCGGAGACAAGTGTTCAATGAAGTGTGTTTCTTTGTATTTATTTCACACATTGAACCAATCAATGTTGACAGGGCTTTATCCGATGAATTCTGGATAGTAGCAATACAAGAAGAGTTGAACCAATTTGAGAGAAATCAAGCTTGGGAGTTAGTACCCCGACTTAATAACCATCCAGTCATGGGCATCAAATGGGTATTCAAAAATAAGCTCAATGAATATGTACAAATCATCAGGAAGAAATCCAGATTGGCAGCTAAGGGCTATAATCAGGAAGAAGGTATTGATTATGAGGAAACATATGCTCCAGTAGCTAGATTGGAAGCCATACAAGTACTCTGAGCCTTTGCTTGCATAAAAGACTTCAAATTATATCAAATGGATGTTAAAAGTGCTTTTTTGAACTGTTATATTTTGAAAGAAGTTTTTATCAAACAACCTCCTGGTTTTGAAGATTCTAATTTCCTGATCACGTTTATAAATTGAAAAAGGCCTTACATGGTTTAAAACAAGCTACTAGAGCTTAGTACAAATGACTTAGCAATTTCCTGATACAAAAAGGTTTTGAAAGAGGCAAAGTGGACGTAACACTTTTCATCAAAAGAAATAGAAAAGAACTGTTAATTGCTCAAATTTATATGGATAATATTATATTCAGAGCTACTAATGAGGATCTATGCCAAGAATTTACTAAGTTAATATAGAGTGAATATGAAATGTCAATGACGGAAGAATTAAACTTCTTCCTGGGATTGCAAATCAAGCAAAAGAAAAATGGTATATTTATATCCCAGACAAAGTATCTCAAGGAGTTACTAAAGAAATATGGCTTGGAGAATACAAAAAGTGTAAATACTCCTATGAGCTCAACCATCTCACTAGACGCAGATGAGAAAGGGAAAGACGTAAATCTGACCAAGTATAGAGGAATGATTATATCACTACTCTACCTCACGGCAAGCAGACTAGATATTCAATTCAGTATAAGAATGTGTGCGAGATACCAATTAGCTCCTAAGGAATCACATGAAGAAGCTATTAGAGAATTCTCAGATATCTTGTTAGAACACCAAATTTAGGAATCTGGTATCCAAAGAAAGGAGTAGAATATCTAATAGGATACCTAGATGCTGATCATGGAGGCTATAAGATGGATAGAAAGAGTACCAATGGACAATGCTAATTCCTGGGAGGATTCCTTGTCTCATGGTTGAGCAAGAAGCAGAATACTGTAGCAATATCCTCTACAGAATCAGAATATGTTGCCACTACCAGTTGTTGTGCCTAGATTCTATGGTTAAAGCAACAACTACAAGATTTGGAATCAACTTGAAGGAGATACCAATCCTATATGACAACACGAGTACCATGAGCTTGTCCAAAAATCCAACTCATTATGCCTGAACCAAGCACATTGATGTTTGACATCACTTTAGTCGGGATCATATTTAAAAGAAAGATGTGAAAGTAAAATTCATTCCCATTAAGTACCAGATAGCGGACATACTCACAAAGCCTCTCGATCAGTAAAAATTTAATTACTTTAGAGGAGAATTGGGAATGGTAAATACCAATGAGTTGCAAGAAATCTCACATTACTCCTTTAATTTAAGCATTTAGATTTAAAGTTTTGATGATTTAAAGACTAACTTAAGCATTGGAGTGGATAGAAAGTTGTTTTGTAAGAAACTCTATTTAGACATCAAAAAACAGAGGTAAACAGAGTATGGAATGATTGATGATGACATCGATAATTATGCTATAAAGAAGGGATGATTTATCGATCAACTGATCGATAAACGAGGCATATGGAGTGAAGGAAAGAAGATGGAAGGAACATTATTGATAAGTTGATCGATCACTCAATTATCAAATAACTCATCAATCAACAGCAATAAGAAATGTCAGATAAGCCAGTTAATATAGGTAAGAATTATCGATAAGCTGATCGATAAAGTATTAATCGATTAAATGATTGATAAACAAGACTAGGTACACACACTTAACAATTATCGATAATGTGATAGATTACTCATTGTTCCATAACTCGATTGATAATTGCCTTTAGTGTTCTTGAATGTTCTTCTTAATTATCAAACACATGATCGATCATGCATTGATTGATAACCTGAACAATCAATCTTGTACTTATAACATTCAAATTTTGAAAAACCCCATCAGTCTAAGAACCCTAGCTCGATAAACGCTTCCCCTGTTTTCTTGCAACGGTTAATATTTCATTGTTCCATTAAATTACTCTCTTCAGCTTACTCGAAATCACTCCTTAGGCTCTCTCGACCACTACCGAACCCTTCAAACACTCAATCCACCGATCAATCTCTCAATACTTTTTTGTGAAGTGAAAAATGGTAAGGGTCAAACAAGCTGGAAGTGACCGGGAAGAGAACACCAAAAAGCAAAAAGAGATTACTCCTTCTACAACGAAAGAGAGATATAGACCCAAAGTGAGGCTAGAGCCTTCAAAGAAAAAGGGAGTACGTAAAATTAGAGAAAGCCAAGATGAGGGAACTGATCAACCTACACCAAAGAGACAATCTCCACACTCAAAATCCAAGTTTCCAGTCATGACTGAAGAGTTTGAGACACAATCTAATGAATAATTCTCAGTTCAGAAAGTTGTGGACACAAGATTGAACATTCCCATACCCAGACAACCACGACAAAAGAAACAGAGAACAGGAGAAGGTGTATCTCAATGGTCTTCTGCCCAAGGTATGCCTTTTGAATCACCATCTGAATTCTTGGTTAGAAATCTAGATTAAGATGTAAGCATGATAAAGGTTAAAGCTGATTTTGCAACTCAAAAATTTTGTCTTGTGGTCTCTGTAAATCTGGATAGTTTGAAAAAGAATGAGAAAATCAAATTGGATTCGAGTAACCCTCTGGAACACTACTCAAACTGGTTGAGTATTGGTGGTGAATATTGCCTTAAAGTGGTCAAGAGATTTTACTACAATATGGAATCTGTAGAAGAGTATGATGACCAAGATAATTCAGTGAGTAATTATCTCACAACAAAACTTAGAGGCAGAATCATTACTCTCACTTTTGCTAAGATAAATGAACTTCTAGGGAATCTAGAATATGTTAGAGGAGGGGACATGAATGACATAAAAGCACATAAGATTCTGATGTAGAGTGATAGCTACCTAGGAGAGCTAAACTTCCCACCAAAACAAATGTGTGATTATTACAGAATAATCCACTAAATTTATTCGAGGAGCATGGTGAACAAGTCTGGCAGCTTATCACACTTAAACTAGGCTGACTACCTTCTGCTGGCCAGAATAATCAGTAGAGAGAAAATTAATATTAGAGCCTTGATCTACAGTGAGATGCAGGATTTCACACTTAACAAGTCCAAATCCACACCCATCCCCTATCCTCAGCTAGTCACATATTTCCTCCAAGTAAACAACATTGCACCATTCGAGCCTGGAGAAGTCAAAGTGAAGGTTCTTGCATTTCAAATTAATCAGCTTAATAAAATGAGAATTTCAGTGCCCTTTCGGTCTTCACAAAAATTGGCAAGGAAAGAGAAAGAAAAACAACCAGTGACTAGTGCTTTAAAGGGCCAGGATAAGGCTAAATCTTTTACAGAACCCTCTCAAACCTCTAGTCCCTCATTTTATGGCAATACCATCTGGAATATATTCCAAACTAAGCTACAAGAGTTTGAGAAAAGGATGTATGCCACTACAAAGGGTTATGGGGAAATCTTAGATAAGAAATTTGAAGGATTGCACATTATTTTGGACCTCCACAAAAAAGCCATGGCCATGCTGGAAAAGGAGGTGTCCGTGAGATTTGATCTGGTGGAGAAAAAGCTCAAAGAGCTCAATGGAATGGTTGCCTCTCTCTGCACAAATTTCTCGGCCCCTAGCACTTCCTTTACCTTTAAAGACCTCCTATCTCATCCACCCTCTCCTTCTCACCCTGACCTTGAACCACACTCTTCACCTACTTGACCTTCTGTCCCTTTCAGATTCCCTCCTCCTACTACCTTAGCCATTATCACAGTTCCTCAACCTACCCCCTCTTCTTCTTCCACCTATTTCTCAGACCCTGTCTTAAATTTCTCAACTTCCCCCTCTCCCTATTCCCATTACATTGCCTACTATCTCTTCTCCTTCCCCATCTTTTGATACTGACAAAAAAGGGGAGAAGAAATTTGCTTAGTTCTTTTGTGTTTTTATTATGCCTTCTGTTATGTTTTCATGTATTTGTGTTATTTAAATTCTGATAGTTTTCAATTTATTTGTGCTTTCTATTATGATTGTAATATGATAATACTTTTATGTTATCAGTTATGCATTTCTAACAGTTTGATGTTTCTTGATGAATTTTTATCTGTCATGAGTTTTTGCTTAATTCTGGATGTAGCTTAAGCTTTATTTGATAAAACTTAATTAATCATACACCTATGTTTTGTTATCATAAAAAAGGGGGAGAATATTAGATTTAAGGTTTTGATGATAACAAATTAAGAAGTTTCTGGTTTAGTAAGTTGATTAATCACCTGATCGATCAAAAGATAAACAATCACATGACAGATAAAATGTTTCTGTATATAAAGGTAACTTAACAGTAAAGTTAATCGATAACTTGCTAGATAAATCTGATTCTATGTGTTGATCGATCAGTTTATCGATAAAGGTTAACACTGTTTAGTATACAAGTATGCAGAAAATTATCGATCAATTGATCAATAATTTGATGATTGAACAATTGACAGATAAAGGGACACAATTCTAGTAAGCTTTTATCAATCACTTGATCAATCAATGAGTTATCGATGAGAAGATAGATAAAAAGTAAAGATCTTCTATTTAAGTTGTATTCTGTTTCATTCACTATTTATCGATCACCTTTTCGATCAGACATCTATCAATAACCTGCTCTATCATTACATAATAACTTAATGAATTATCGATATTTTGTTTAGGTGTGTTGACAGGTTCTTTAATCGATCACTTGATCGATCAATGGTTTATTGATCAAATGGTCGATCATCACTCTGTCAATGCACTTACTTGTTTTAAGCCTTTTTTGATCACCTGATTGATTATTGATTTATCGATAAAATGGTTGATCATCTAAACTTTTGAAACTTCTGTTTTCATGTAATGTGATCAATCAAGTCTTTTTCATGACCTGTTTAAACTAAGTTCTTCTATGATATTTTATCGATCACTTAATTGATTAAGCTTTAATCGATCATTTACTCGATCATTGAATATCCTGTGACTTATCTGAGAAAATCTATTTTAAACCTTTTACTGATCATTTTTTCTATTATTCATTTATCGATAAATTGTTCGATCAATTTTCCTCATACTTGGCTTTATCGATAACATGATCGATTGAACAGTTTTTGATCACTTGTTCGATCATTGTATAAGTTCATTTCATAATAAGCTTTTCACGATGATTTCAAAATCTCTCATATTCTTATCTTTAAGCTTTTCTCATCCTTCCTTTTACACATAATTCTCTTTGAAAGGACTCAAAGGCATAGATGGATTTAAAAGTTTTATTCTTGAAGAATTTCTGTTAAAGTCACTATATTCATTTCTCATTGTGTATTGATCACTTATTCGATCATCTGTTGATCCATAAGCTTATCGATAAATGTACATATATGTGACTAAAGTTCTCTCTGTATTTAATCAAAATCTTGATCGATCAACTACTTATCGATCAAGACATCGATAAAGTATGATCAGTTCATATTTAAAGTACCTGATATTTGATTCATTGCCTCTCTAATTGGTATATAAATATAAATGATCATTATTTGTTTAGTTACCATTACAAGCTTCCTTCTGAAAGAGAACTCACTTGTTTTGAGTATTGTTACAAATTACAAAGCAAGCTCAATAGTTATTTAGTAGCCTGTAACCTACCATGTCAGAAACATTAATGATGAACTACCATTGTAACTGCCAAACACATGCAACTGATTTTTCTAACAGCTAGAAGCTCTCTAGCCTAATGGTTAATTAAACGTCTCTAACTATAAAAGGTGTAAAGAGCATTGAATGAAAGTATTTGAATACGTGAACTGCCGTCTGCTGAAATACTTACTGTTGCATTCCATACTCTATTTTTTTTTCATCGAGTGTCAGTGTTCATTATTCATTTACTCTGTAAGAGACTTTGATATATCTCTTTACTCATTTTTTTGAGAGCAACTCAAGAGTATAGACTCTTGAGAGGGATTGTAACCTTACAAGTAGTAAGGGGGAGTGATTGAGAAAATCAATTACTGTACTAAGGCACCAAGAGCCTGTTTAATCTTGGGATCATGGTGGAAATCTTAGAGGCGCTCTAAGGGTTGGACGTAGGTCAAGTGTTGAGACCAAACCGATATAAATCTTGTGTCTTCACTCTGTGGTGAAATCCTTCTAACTCAACCTTCTCTATTTTTTCTACAGCACTTTTTAATACGTTAAAATTTTTATGTCTCACCTAATTCACCCCTTTTTGGGTGAAACTGCCGCTAATAAATATAAGAAGTTGATTAGCTCTTTTTCCATACCAAAAAATAGAAGTTTAGTTATTAAATGTGTCCTAAGAGGATAAAGTTTCCTTATTTTACCCCTAAAGAAGATAAAGTTACCTTTTGATGTCATACTTTATCATATCTCATCTTTGTCTTTTTTCTCCTATATTTAATAGGGGCGAATATGAAAAAATCACATTAATTATGTTGACAACATCTTATATTTTGGCCCACAATTTTTTTTCTAGCCAACGTCTTACATTATTGACCAGAGGGAGTACTTTTATGACTCTGATTCCGAAGGGGCAAGATGTGCAAAGCAGGAATGATTTTAGTTTGATAAGTTTATGGAATGTGATTTATAAGATCATATCAAAAACCTTGTGTAAGAGGCTACACAGGTTTTAAAGGAGGTTATTTCCCATTTTCAAAATGCTTTCTTACAAGGGTGTCTCATTTTGGATAATGCGTTTATAATAGTAGAGATTTCAAAGAAGATAAAGCCCCTTAGAAAATGTAAGCGAGGTTGGTGTGCCATCAAAATTGTATTTGAAAAACTTATGATAAGATATCATGGAACTTTTTACAAGTTAATGGGGTTCCGTTAAGTTTGGATTAACTTGCTTTGCTTCTGTTTTACCTCTGCATAATATCAAGTGTTGTCAAACAAGTCTCCTTCTAAAGTAATTAAGCCTTCTTATAGTTTAAGGCAAGGAGATCCACTTTCACCTTAACTTTTTATTCTTAGGGCTAATGAGCTTTCTTATTTAACCTAAAAGGAACTTGAGGCAAATAGGTGGAAAAGGTTAACAATTTTGAGAGGCTCTCTACTAGTAACTAATTTGATGTATGTAGATGATACAATGCTCTTTTCTCAGGTAGATGAACAGTCTAGTTAGGTAGTTCAACAAGTGTTAAACAACTATGCTAGGTTATCGAGGTAGATTGTTAATTTCTTGAAATCCCATATGCTTTTTTCTCCTAATGTGCCTTATCTTTTAAATATGACAACATCACATATTTTGGGGATAAAGTTTGCTTCAAGATTTGGTAAGTATCTTGGAACCTTTGTTGATTTAGAGAGAGGTAAGAAGGAAGTTTTTAATAACCTAGTTACTAAATTAGAGTTCGGTTTAGCATCTTGGAAAGGGGCTTTGCTGTCTTAGGCTAGGAGACTCACCTTAATAAAGTTAATGTTATCTTCTTTGGTGGTATACCATTAATCATTCATCCTCTTTTGAAGTCTTGTCGTGATAAGTTGAATAAGATTGTCGCTAACTTCTTTTAAGGGTAGGTTGATAATAAAAGTCATATTCATATACTTAAATGAGAGAAGCTTTGCTTACTTCGACATTTGGGTGGGATGATAATCAAGGATTTTGATTTATTTAATAAAGCTCCTTTAATTAAAAGAATTTGGAGACTTTTCAGGCCCCTTCACAATCTTTGTTTGCTAAAGTTATGAGGCTTAAATATATGTGACCCCTTAAGGATAGGGTTATTTTAAATTAGAGCAATAGAATCTCAATTATGGAAAGGATGTAAAATGGTCAGTCTATTGATTTTAGATTATTTAAAGTGCCTCGTTGGTAGTACTTCTTCTTTAAATATTTCTACCTGTCTTTGGTAGTAGATGCAAAAGGCTTACTAAGTCTTTTTTACTTTGGTGGGTGACTAACGAGAGCCTTTCTTGTCGTTCGCCTTGGGGTTCTCAATCAAAAATAAATCCAAGCTATGCAGTATAGTGCAAACTCAGGTCGTTTCACTTTTGGGAGCCTTTATTAATTACCTAAGCTAGACTAAATGCCATGCAATGCAATGAAATGGGGTTTTGGGTTTTTAAGATTTAAATGAATTGATCCAAAACTGAATGCAATGAAAACAAACCTAAGATACTATATTTTTGGTGTTTTAAGATAATAATGATGTAATGGAAATGATTGATAGGAAATCTCTTGAAAATGGTTTTGATGGCAATCATAGTTCACTTAAATATTGGGAGTTTCACAAATCATTAGGTTTTCTTAATAAGAACCTCATTAACTCAATGAGTCCAAAGCTTACATTAATGAACTCATTAATGTAAACTTTGTTTAGCTTCCCTAATGTGTAAATTGGAATG
Organism: Neltuma alba; assembly: GCF_004799145.2. Taxonomy (NCBI): domain Eukaryota; kingdom Viridiplantae; phylum Streptophyta; class Magnoliopsida; order Fabales; family Fabaceae; genus Neltuma; species Neltuma alba. Next base: position 15,126 of record NW_021636273.1, on the reverse strand, counting down.
ATCATGCAAATGGCTTAATGAAACACACAATCAACTCAATACCCAAACACAACTAGGCAAGATAAGAGAGAATCATGAGAGAGACATTAAGCATACATGCAACTACATATATTTAAGCTCAAAGTTCAACATCAATCAATCCAATATACAAAAGATAATCAGTAACCACTGATTACAGAATTAATCAAAGTATCTAACTAAGAGTTTACAATTCCTAGACCTAGGAAATCATAAATGCCTAGCTAAAAACTGAAGATTAAAACTAAAACTCCCCTTTGAAGCTTAGGAACTCATGCTACTCCACCATCTTCAAGAGTTGATAAACCCTAGCCCTCCATAGCTTCAAGAAAAGCTCCAACTGAAGTGAATCCGTCGGCCATGGTAGCTGAGAGTGGAAGGAAATGAGATGGAGTGAAGGAAAGATGAAGGAAATGGATGGGGAAGAAGATGGAGATGGAGAGGCAAGAGGATGGGAGAATAGAGGTGTTGGAGGAGATGGAATGGAGTGTATGGTTGAAAATAGGGTTTCTAAGGGTTTTAGGGGTCCATCTGGGTCGGATCATATGATTAGAAGCTCCATTTTCGCGTTCTGATTCGGATTTGGCGTTGCTGATACGAAGAGTTCGCCGCGGCGAAGCATGCTCGAGAGGAGCTCCGCCTAATCTTGTGATTTCATCGCGGCGAAGCTGTAAGTTGGTCGCGGCAAACTCTGCCCGAGAGATTACTGGTGAGATTTCAATTTGGTGCCGCGGCGAAGAGAATCTTCGCCGCGGTGAACTCTATTAGTGCTGATACTCTGATCTTGTGTTGTGTCATCCTTTGGTCTTTGATCTTGGCTCCAATTCTCAATTGTCCTACAATAAAAAGCAACAATTTGAAGCATCAATTGTCCTAGAAATCAACTGAATACAATTAATAACCAATTATGACAATCTTAACCTCAAAAAGACACTAACTCAAAGCAAGGACTCTTAATCTAAATTAAGCACAATTATCATCAAAAGGAGCCAAAATCTATGATAAATACCCTTAAAATGATATGAAATAACATAGAATAATTGGGCTAAATCAGTGACCTTGCTCCGCATGATCATAGAATATGGAATAAATCATTAATTTTTTGACTGTATAATAAGGAAATGGCTAGGAATACTTTGGATACCCCTTTCTCTATCTTTGAGTCTAAGGATTCTTTAGTTTGGCTTGGAAATGGCAGAGATAGTTATGCTGTGGTAAATGGTTATCAAATTTTGTAAAATTAGAGGGGTTATTCTTCTCCTTGTCTGATTATTTTGATTTTTTTTAGAAGGTTATTAATTCTTTAGTGCTTGTTCCTAAGGTTGAGTTGTTTATGTAACATCCTGAGTTTTATCGGGTTTTAATAACCTCTTTTAGTTGATTTTGAGGATAGATTAGTGATTTAATGTTGACCTTGGTGTTTGGGTTGGAATTGAGGTATGTTGGAGGAATAGGTGAACGGACCCCTCTCAGGGTTTGTTCGCTGTGGCGAACCGGGAGTTCCAGGGGGAGTGTCCTTTCGGGAAGGTTTCGCCGCGGTGAAGGTAGGGGTATGCCGCGGCAAAGGTTTTCTGGGCAAGCAAGAGTTTCCTCTCGGGAAGCTTTCGCCGCGACGAAGATTGGAGTTCTCCGCGGCAAAGTCAGGCTTTCATGCGAGTAATCCCTCTCGGGATTAGTTCGTCGCGACGAAGTTCTGGGTTCGCCGCGGCGAAAGGTGTCGAATCTATATAGTAGCGAGAGGGTCTGGTTCTGCGAAAATTAGAAAATCTGAAGGAAGAGAGAGAGGCTCTGCTAGGGTTTCGGTGTTTTGGCTTGGAGGGAACATTTCTAAGGATCCATTACCTCAAGTAAGTGATTTTAACCTCTAATCTACTTTCTTTCTTGGAATTTCTGAGGATTTATGGTGACACCCTAGAGTTTTCTAGGTTGTTATGAAATTGAGGTTTTTGACTGATTGTTTTGAGTTTAATTGATTGCTTTGGGTTAGTCTAAGTATTTAATCGGTGTAGTTCTCTTGGATTTGAAGAACTTTGAGTTTTTTAAATTAGGGTTTATGGAAATGGGAGGTTTGTGATTGAGGATGATAATGTGGAGATTGATTTTGAGTTTTGTAAATTGGGTTATGTTAAGGAGGGTTAAATTGGATGTTTAATCGGTTTAGAATGTTATTAGGACTTCAATTGTTCTAATGGGATGTTTGGGGTGTTGAATTCCTATAGTGGGTCCTTGAGGTTTGAATCCTAAATGGATATTTGGAGAGGAATTAAGGTTTTAATGGATTTTTATGACCTTGAAGTATTGCCTTGGTGGTTAAACCCTTTTGAGTCGGGTAGAGTTTTGGTTGGAGATAGGAATTTTGTGTCCCCAATTGTTGTTTTGGCCACATTATTAGTTGAAAGCTAATACATGATGGTTGTGTGTTTGTGTGCTTGTGTAGACCGGTTGTCAGCCTTGTTGGTGCACGGGGCCATATTGTCGGTTTGTTATTCCTTGCTTAGGCGAGAGGTAACCACTTTCCAATCCTTTGTACATGCTTTTGTGGTATTGTGAGTGGATTTATATTTTGTGCTCTGAGTAACAACTGTATTCAAAGTGTATGTTGTATATTAAAAGGAAAACCGTCTTGTGGGGTTTCAATCGATATTGAATGAATTTGGAACTTGTGAAGGATAGGCTACTGAAAGAAGTTAATTGTGAAATGATTATTTACTCTTTGATTACGGTTTGAGCATGATGCATGAATTGGGAATTAGTGAGAGTTTTGATTGTTACTACCACGTGGTAAGGCCTCCATTAATGCATGATGGTTGGCTCCTTACGTCCTCCACAGTGAGGGATAGGCCTTTTGGCTCCTTACGTCCCCCAGAGTGAGAGATAGGCCTTTTATGGCTCCTTACGTCCCCTATAGTGAGGGATAGGCCGGGTTTGGCTCTTGAAAATCCCCCAAAGTGAGGGATATGGTTGATGGGATTGCATCATTGCACTTGCATGACTTGTGTGGCTATCATTTATCATATTACTTGTGAACTGCCCCACTTAACACCTCACGAGCACCTATTTAATAGTACCTTGAATTGGAAAGATTGGTTACTGGGACGTTTGTCTCACCCTGTGGTTTACAATGTTTTCAGGTGAAGATTCTAGGTGTGTGCCATCAGGAAGAGACGCAGAGGCTTGAGCTTGGTTAGCTTTAGGCCTCTAGCCCTTGTATATGTATGGCTAGTATATATTGCCACATTTAGGACCCCTTTTGAAATATTTTGATTACTCATCCTTATTGTAACTGGAGGGAATGTTATCTCCTTATTTTGGTTGGCCGGAGGTCATTTCTAGTGTCTTATGAAACTCTGATTTATTTTGTTGGAAACCATTTGGATGGGCTGTTGTGATGTCTTTTGTTACCCGGGCCGGAGGCTTGGAGGCCCAGTGGATGTAAATGAATGATTTTAGTTGCATGCAATGGAGTTTGAGTTTGAACCGAGTTTAAATGTTAATTTCAAAAATTATGCAAATTTCTTTCTACTATGATAGTTTGTTGTAACACCTTTCCTTTTCTACCATATAGTGATTTTATGACGAGTTTATAATGTTTTGAGGTAAAGGGTTTTACAGTTTATGTGGAAGTTTTTTATAGATCATTTGCTAATAGAAGGTAATCTGTGAAGGCATTATGTTCCTATAGAGTGGCTGTGTTACTTTTGTAAGAGTGAGGTGGAAGAGAAGTGTCATCATTTTTGTTTTTCCCTTGGACTCAAGCAATTTAGTTTGATTCTTTTTTAGAACTTATAACTTCTTTGGGGAGCATGCTAATCCCAACTTGATGTTGTGCAATGTCTTCTCTTATTATTTGATTAAGGTAGGTAGATAGGTTTGTATTTTATTATATTGCATGTGGATTATCAGGAATTGGAAGGTTCAAACTAGTTAATCTTGTGAGCCTTTAGATGTGGTACATCTTAGCTCTTGGTTTTAGGCGTGCTCTTAACTTGTTTTGCCTTGTCGATCAACTGGTATTTTTGCTGCTAATTTGCTTTCCTTGTAGTATCAATTTCCTTCTTGGAGTAGTTGGAATGTTTATATTGCCAAACCTAGAAAACAAAAATTTTTTTTTGTCAACTTGATGTGCTGTTTATGTTAAGTTTGATGGTTGTTTGTTAAGGGATTTTATACAGGTATATCTTTTAACTTGATGGTCAATTTGGTTCCTATTGGTAGAGCTTAGGAAAATGTTGCCATTCATCTTGCTTTAACCTTCCCAATGCCTCAGGAATTTCATATGGTTGTAGGTGCTCTAAGGCACTTGTTGGTTCAGTGGTTCTTGAAGTTTGCACCTTGTCACACCTTACTTATATAATACCTTAGCATTCATTTAGAACCATTCCAAACCACTTTGGATGGTCTTAAGCTTAAAAATTTCAATTTGGACGTTAATTTTCGGAATTACTGTTCACTGTCCAGTTTTCAGATTACAGGTCCAACTTTGAAAAATCATAACTAATTCTAGAAAAATCGTATGGAGGTGTTCCAAAATTCTACGGAAAGCTCTTTCAATGCTCTTTAAGGGAAAAATATTCAACTGAACTAATACTCACTGAAAACGTACAGTTTATTGGATTAAAATTACTATTCATTTGGCAAAATCTGGACTTTCCAGATTCTGCGCCTTAACTTTGAAAATTCATATCTCTTCGTATACACATCCAAATGAGGTGATTTACCACTCATTTTGAAGCTTGGGATGTGCACTATAAGTCTGCCAAATCTCGTGATTTAACTCATTCATTTGATAGGTCAAACTGAAGCTCAAAACTAACTGCTTCAGGACCTACGTTTTATCCTTTAATATCTCCTTACTTTAATTCTTTTTATTTCTTTGACATACATAGCATGGGCTTAATCTTTCTCATTCATACTCATATACTTTCATTCATGCCATAAACATCCTAAGCATATACATTGAAGTAATGGCATTCATAACATAATTACAGCATAGGAGAATTATACATTGAATAATAATATCAATCATTAGCATTAATAATTCTCCACTTCTTCTCCTTGCTTCTCATGCCATTAGTGCCCATCATTGATTGACCTAAATGGTTGGTTAGGGAGGGGGTGAGATTCGGGGAATCTCAGTAGCAAACAATACCATATTAATCATGCTAAATGGATGCTCATGCACTACACGCAACTTGTTTATTCTCTTTTTAATTAGTGACATACTAGCATGCTCAAAGCTAACTTCTTGATGCATGGCCATGGAGACATAATCTACTCATCATGAATAGCAATTACAGCAGCTAAAACATGTCACAATAACATTCAATAACATGTACACGGCAACACACAAGCATACAACATCAAGCAATGACAATAGGTAAGTTCACTACCTTGCACCTCAAGCCTTCCTCTTACTTTTCCTTTGACTCCCTTGACTTTCCAACCATGTTAGCTTTCGGTCAACATCATCAAACATCCTCTTGGATGTTCCAAAGGTCCTAAACATAGTCATAATGATCATACAATCTATTAGGACCACTAGATTACATAAAGTTCAAAGCTAGCTCTCTTGAACCTCAACCCTTTCTCTTAGTCTTAGGGTTTTCTTTCTAGCTTTTCTAACATAAATCTCATCATTTCCCATCCTTATGATCCATTTCTTGTCAATTAGGACCACTTTAGATGGCTTTAGATTCAAGAATATCAAATCTGGAAATTTTGGTTCGCGGGTACTGTTCACGCAGAATCTCCAGAATTTTTGCTCAACTTTGAAAATTCATAATTAAATCTAGAAAAATCCAAATTGAGTGCTTCCAAGTCTCACTGAAAGATAATTAAGTTAAATTTAAGGAAAAAATAGTTTCAGGAACCAATTCTACGCTGAACAGTACCAGAATTGTACGGAACTCGACACCCTTCCAAAAGTTAACACTGTTTCCAGATTTCAATCCTAACTTTGAAAAATCACCATAAATCGTACACATATCCAAATGAGTGTTCTACCCATGGATTTAAAGCTCACAGAGTGTACTTTAAGCATGCAAAATTTCAGAATCAGATACGCACAGTAACTAATTCGAAATAGGTATCAAATCAGATGCTACAGCCACCACATACCTTGATCTTGAAGCTTGAACTTTGTTCCTTCTTCTTGGCCTTCACCCCTACGTTTTTCTCTCTAAATTTTGGCAGAGTTTCCCCTCTTAAACTCATGTTGGCTGAAAATATGAAGGGGAAGAGGCTCTATTTATAGCCAAAAAAGTTGGCTTGAATGGACCAAAATGCCCTTGGTGGCTAATAGAAAGGGTAAGGGCAAATTTGGAAGTTCAAGTGGACTTTTGCATCATCATTGCATCATCTTATTACATCATGCTTACCTCAACCTTCTAGAAGATGCCAAGTGTCATGAAAGTGGTGGAGGAGATGGGAGATTAGATCCTAGCCGTTGGATCAAACTTGTTTCATAAGCTTCCTCCGAATTTACTTGGCCCACGTTTCTCCGGCTTTCTTTATGGCCTTTCGGAGCTCAGAAAATTGTTCTGTCTGCTTTATAAATTCTTTAATTCTAGAGAATATCTATGAATTTTCTTAGGCCATAACACTTCCTTTAAACCTTGCATAAAAATTCATTTACCAAAATGCCCTTTTATCGGCAAAACCGGCTCTTTAATTTATTAAAGCCACTCCACTGGCCTTTTGGTTGCGGGACTAATTTTATAAATTAGTACAACCTTTCAACCATTTAACCTCATTTTTGTATACATTTTTGAGGTCTCTTGCTATTTTAAATAATTACCTCACATGGTATACTTTTTACCGGTAATAACCTCATAAATTTGTTGAAGCTGCCTCAGGGGTATTTTCATCTTTTCTCTTCATAGAAGAGCCTTAGAATATTATTTTCCATTTTCTAGGATTTTCTTGGAATTCTCTTCGTACTCTTCCATTTTTACCCCTGTTGGTCATAACTTTCAGAATTTACAGTTTAGTCCCTGGTTGGACTTAACTTCATATAATCCTCTCTTTGAGGCTTCTAACTCAAACCTTTGGCCTATATCTAGTCTCTTTTCTCTCTCTGGGCCTTCGAGACTTTACTGGAGCCTCTAACTTATTATACTTTAGCCCCTTAAAACTTTTACTTTGCAGTTTAGTCCCTGAAACTACTTTGACTTCCTTTCTCATCTTTGGGACTTCTGCTAAAAGGGTCTGATAGCCTATCTAATTCAGGCTATTATTGGTACTTCTAGGCCTAAACTTTGGATGTTACAATTCTCCCCCTCTCAAAAAATTTCGTCCTCGAAATTTCGGGTCAAACCTTATTCTTGCCCTTAATAAGAGGTTACCTGAGGAGAGTATCCTTACTTATACTTAACTCTGACCTTTTCAACTTTTCATTATACCTCATTTTCGAGTTTCCACCTTGGGCTTCATACTTACATAACTCGTCGTTCTAAACTTTTCTGTCATTCAGATGAGCATGGTCTTTGCTTTTAAGTATTTTGTCACCACTGCTCATATTCTTCCTATACTTTAGGCTCATTCTTTCATTATAATACCACGACAGTATACCTGTCTTCTTGGTATTTTACTATACCATGGCATTTGGGTTCTCTTAATACAGCCTTTATCTATCCTTTGCTGTATACCCTGCATTCCTCTTTACTTTAAGGGCATATCTTCTTTCTTCCTTCATTGACTAGAACAGAATTGAGCCTAGTCTATCGACAATAGACATGTCTGGAACAAGTCAAGGGTACTCTCTCCTATTAGTCACCGCTGAAGGAGATTTCATATTTAAACTCATCTCTGTCAGTCTTCCCAAAGAGGTACTGTACTCTTACCCTTATGGCTCAGCTACTTTCTCTTAGGCTTGGTCTACTATGACCTCGAGAGCTACTGCGCTCTACCGTAAGCCTCTTTAGGATCCACTATGACCCTGGAATACTATCATCCATCTGAGCCATCTTAGGATCTCTAGGAGACTCTGGACCATAGAGTTGAGTAATAAAATAAGTCACCTCCACTCAGCTAGTAACTTGACTGATTATTCCCCAAGACTGCTCACAGATATCAGTATTGTCTTCTTAGGCATTGCTCAATCCTTTCTGTCAACTCCTGAAATTCTTAGCCTTTCCCTATTTCTTTAGCCCTTCGTTTTAGCTTCCTTAAGTCACTTTCCTTTCTTTGTGCCTTTCGAATCCCTAGGCACTGGCTCATCTCTAGAGCCCATTAACTTGCTATTATATCAATGCCAGCCTACCTTGTCTTAGGACTCTGTAGTCTTCGCTGTCTCTTAATAGTTTGGACAGCATCAGGAGAGGACTTATATCATCACATTCTCATTATCCTTTAGTATTCCGTAGTACCCTAAAGCTCGAGGAGCATCTGTTTGCATATCACACTTCTGTTGTCTTAACCAGTTTCACTCTCTCTCTCTGGGGTAAGGTCCTCCTGTGCCTTATCTCGGCTACTTCTGCTTCCTGTGGGAGGACAGATTGCTTTAACTGGAGCATCGTCAACTCAACCACTTGCTTTCTGTTTCATTCCTTCAGAGGATAGCTTACTCTTACTAGAGCAGCGTCACTCTGATCCAGAGAACCACTTCCCAATCTTAGAGAGGTACTTCATGGTCAAGACTTTCCTCATGCAATCTCGGCCAGGGTACATTCCTCGAATACCATATCTCTATCAAAGAGGGCCTCTCTACTAGATTACTCAATCTTATAAGCAGTGGCATCTATCTATAGGAATCTCATTTCTTAGATTCCTTAATGGCCTAATTGCCATGGTTGCACACTCTTGGATACCTTAGAGACATAAAAGAATATTGTTTTAGTCCCTAACATTATCATATATCTAAGCATCATTAAGCTCTAGGTATCACCAGGAACTTGCTTATCTCTCTTTGTGCATTAGTTCCCAATGCAACCATCCACTATCATGTTCTTATTCATTTCCTTTCATCTCCATCCTCAAGAGGGATCTTGCCTCACTTTACTCTTTCTAACTTTCTTTACCTCTTGACCAATTATTCTTCTAGTCAGGTATTGATCACCATATCTCATCACATCACATCAAATAGTAAATGTTTAATCATCTTGCTGTGCGGTATCTAGGTCTGGCACCAATGTCATCATTGACCTTTTATCATTGTCATATAATCTCTGTCCCTCTTGGTTCACTATCCCTTAGGAATTTGCACCTCTATTCAGGGATTTGAACAAGCTTTAAACATCTCATTCTGTTACCATGCCTCTATCGAGGTCATATCGATTACTTAAGGTACAGGTTGATATTCAGTTCCCTTACTAGGGCATTGACTTATACCTCTGACTGGCTTATTGTCCTTAACCATTTTTTTCTATGGTCAAATGCTAATCATAAAGTGACCATACTACACAGCAGGCATTAATCATTAAAACATCTCTGCTGTGTGACCTTCCAGTCAGGCACCTTTAACTAATTACCCGAGGCTTAGGTTGTCACCCTGCTTCCCTATTAGGGTCTAGACTCCATTCCTTATTGGCTTACCATATTCTTAGCCATTACCCTCAGGAGGCGTCTTACAACTTTGACTCATTCCCTGGTCAAGCTCTCTTAGCCCAACCATTCCTCTCCTGAGGGGAGTCTCATAGCAGTGACTACCTATCTCTCAGGTTACTCTCTGTCATTTCTTACTTCTCTTCTATATCTATTTCCCCTGAAGAAAACACCTCACTATCATAATCTCAATTGGACCAATCCTAGTCACCCGTTACTTTTCTAATTAGGTTTTCTTTCACACCGGGTTTACTTGAACCAATACTCTGCTTATACCTTAGTCAGGACCTCTACAAGAACTTCCCAACGTTACTTATCATTGGTTACTTTTGCCTAAGCACACTTAACTAAATAGTGCTGATAGGCTCAAACCCTAGTACCTGCTATCTTAGGCCCTTCTTATTCTACCTTTAGTCAGGTCTGTTCAGCTTACATTCTTCTCTCCTCCTCTATCTTAAGGATTTACCTGTCAATACTCAGTCTGTCTCTGTGTCACAAGGGTTCTTCCTGTATCTAGAGCTAGCCTGAATGTCTCTTTTTCCAGGTCTTATGGCTCCAACTCCTCTAACTTTGGCTTTCCTCTATTAATCGGAAGGAAATTGAATCCAGCTTAATTAATGATAAGGTTATCTGGAAGGAAATCATGGGTACTCTCTCAGTACTGGTTTACAACTGAAGGAGGTTTCCACATCCTCAACTTGTCCCTGGTCTTCATCTTCCCAAATAGGTACCAATCTCTGGGAGACTTAGACCATAGGACTAAGTGAAGTCATCTCCACTCAGTTGGTCACCATACTAATAATTCCCCAAAACTGTTCCAAGAACCAATACCATTTTCTTAAGCCTCTTGTCAATTCCCTAGGCTACCTATTTGTCTCTTAGGTGCCTAAGCCAATCTGTCTTAGGAGTTCTCTTACTCCTCCAGCTGCTCTTACCGTCTTTTACTACTTTAGAACGGTACAGAGAGAGGACTTATGCAACTTCTCTTTCCTCTGCTTTACTTTCTTTCAGTATGAGCATACTCTAACATGCATTTCTGACATTTTAATGCAAGGAGTGTAAGCTCTTACTGATTGCTATGTCTATAGCATGCCGACTGGACATCTTATCCCTACAAGAGGGAGCCTCTTTCTCTGTTCGCAGCTGCTTCTGGAAGTTATAGGGAGAGGACTTTTGAGGTTCTTTTTCTTTCTGCTTACTCTAGTACTCTGCTAAGCTCAAGTACATCTAACCCTAGCTTTATTCTTGGCTAGTCGTGCTTCCATTAGGTAAGGTCAACTCCACTTGCCTTGCCTCGGCTGCTTCCCTTTCCCTGATCGGATAGGGCATTTTGCTCCATCTAGAGCAGTGTCAATTCTGACTTGGAGGACCAATTCCTATTTTCTCTAGGAAGATTCCTGGCCAAGAACTTATCCCTTGGAAAGGGTGCCTCTCAACCTAACCCCACGTGACTGAGTATCTCTTAACATCATCGGGAACATGCCAATCTCATAATGCTAGTTCCCCGCATGGCTATCTGTCTCATTCTCATCTCTTTCTCTTCTTTTAATCCCTAAGAATTCCACTAGGATTATCTACCTTGACTTCTATCTCCATGTTCCTATTTATCTATTCAGGAACTTGAGATAGCTACTCTATCATAGTGCCCCATCTCTAACGAGGCTTTAAGAGCTTGCTCAGCTTAAGTGGCCACTACACCCTCTTAGCGGTGTACAGACTCAACCCCTAACTATCTTGTTCAACTCATCATTACTCTTCCTCTTGAGGGGAATCTGATAGCTTTTAAATAGTGGCTACTACTCTCTCTCTGAGCTCTATCAGTCTTACTCTCAGGGACCTCATAGTCCATCAAGTCGTGCCAAGATACCACCTCAGCATCTGAGAGTCACTATCTCTATTCGTCATGACCAGAATTCTTATTCGCCACCACTCACTTTCCTTGGTTCATCATGACGAAACATACTTTCTCTTACTTCTGCTAGTTTTACTTAGCTTTGTTCATCGTAACCTTACTGCTGCCTAACTGCTGCCTGAAGGACTTCCATGTCCTAGCCTCACTGTAATCCCCAACTAAGTCAACTATTTCCTTTCAAGCAATGAAGGAAGGGTCTGGCTCACAACTCTAGGCCATTAGCACCTTTGCTTTCCCTTATCCTCAGGGATTACCAGTGGCAGAAATTAATCTTTAGCTCTTCTGACCTTTTATATCTATTTAGGAATCAAAGATAACTACTTTGATCGTGCTGCCTTAACCTTGTATCAAGGCTACAGTAATTGTATCTAACTTAGGTTGCCACTTGACCCTTTTCTTCTAGGGTTTAGACTCATACCTCTATCTGACTTATGAGCCATTATCCCTTTCTCTTTAGAGGGAAGTCTCTTTATCTTTACACAGTGGCTACCTTCCTCTGCGTATAACTCCTTATCATCATTTTATCTGTACCTTTCTAACAGAGGATCCCAACTTCATTTAAAGATCCTTATTACTTATTTTCCCTAGAGCATTCACCTCCAATCCATAACCTTAGTTGGACCTTAGCTAGTATTATTCCACTACTAGCTCTAACCTGAACTGGGCTTTTCTAAATTCTTGCAGATAGTTCTCTTCTTCCTATGCCAGAACCTCTGCTCTGATACCAAAAAATGTCACACCTTACTTATATATACCTTAGCATTCATTTAGAACCATTCCAGACCACTTTGGATGGTCTTAAACTTAAAAATTTCAATTTGGACGTTAATTTTCGGAAAATTACTGTTCACTGTCCAGTTTTCAGATTACAGGTCCAACTTTGAAAAATCATAACTAATTCTAGAAAAATCGTATGGAGGTGTTCCAAATTCTACGAAAGCTCTTTCAATGCTCTTTAAGGGAAAAATACTCAACTGAACTCATCCTCACTGAAAACGTACAGTTTATTGGATTAAGATTACTATTCGTTTGGTAAAATCTGGACTTTCCAGATTCTGCGCCTTAACTTTGAAAATTCATATCATCTCTTCGTATACACATCCAAATGAGGTGATTTACCACTCTTTTGAAGCTTGGGATGTGCACTATAAGTCTACCAAATCTCGTGATTTAACTCATTCATTTGATAGGTCAAACTGAAGCTCAAAACTAACTGCTTCAGGACCTACGTTTTATCCTTTAATATCTCCTTACTTTAATTCTTTTTATTTCTTTGACATACATAGCATGGCTTAATCTTTCTCATTCATACTCATATACTTTCATTCATGCCATAAACATCCTAAGCATATACATTGAAGTAATGGCATTCATAACATAATTTACAGCATAGGAGAATTATACATTGAATATTAATATCATTCATTTGCATTAATAATTCTCCACTTCTTCTCCTTGCTTCTCATGCCATTAGTGCCCATCATTGATTGACCTAAATGGTTGGTTAGGGAGGGGTGAGATTCGGGGGAATCTCAGTAGCAAACAATACCATATTAATCATGCTAATGGATGCTCATGCACTACACGCAACTTGTTTATTCTCTTGTTAATTAGTGACATACTAGCATGCTCAAAGCTAACTTCTTGATGCATGGCCATGGAGACATAATCTACTCATCATGAATAGCAATTACAGCAGCTAAAACATGTCACAATAACATTCAATAACATGTACACGGCAACACACAAGCATACCACATCAAGCAATGACAATAGGTAAGTTCACTACCTTGCACCTCAAGCCTTCCTCTTACTTTTCCTTTGACTCCCTTGACTTTCCAACCATGTTAGCTTTCGGTCAACATCATCAAACATCCTCTTGGATGTTCCAAAGGTCCTAAACATAGTCATAATGATCACACAATCTATTAGGACCACTAGATTACATAAAGTTCAAGACTAGCTTTCTTGAACCTCAACCTTTCTCTTAGTCTTAGGGTTTTCTTTCTAGCTTTTTCTAACATAAATCTCATCATTTCCATCCTTATGATCTATTTCTTGTCATTAGGACCACTTTAGATGGCTTTAGATTCAAGATATCAAATCTGGAAATTTTGGTTCGCGGGTACTGTTCACGCAGAATCTCCAGAATTTTTGCTCAACTTTGAAAAATTCATAATTAACTCTATAAAAATCCAAATTGAGTGCTTCCAGTCTCACTGAAAGATAATTAAGTTAAATTTAAAGGAAAAAATATTTTCAGGAACCAATTCTACGCCGAACAGTACCAGAATTGTACGGAACTCGACACCCTTCCAAAAGCTTAACATGTTTCCAGATTTCAAACCTAACTTTGAAAAATCACCATAAATCGTACACATATCCAAATGAAGTGTTCTACCCATGGATTTAAATCTCAAAGAGTGTACTTTAGCATGAAAAATTTCAGAATCAGATATACCACGTAACTAATTCGAAATAGGTATCAAATCAGATGCTACAGCCACCACATACCTTGATCTTGAAGCTTGAACTTTGTTTTCTTTCTTGGCTTCACCCCTACGTTTTTCTCTCTAAATTTTGGCAGAGTTTCCCCTCTTAAACTCATGTGGCTGAAAATATGAAGGGGAAGAGGCTCTATTTATAGCCAAAAAAGTTGGCTTGAATGGACCAAAATGCCCTGGTGGCTAATAGAAAGGGTAAGGGCAAATTTGGAAGTTCAAGGGGACTTTTGCATCATCATTGCATCATCTTATTAATCATGCTTACCTCAACCTTCTAGAAGATGCCAAGTGTCATGAAAGTGGTGGAGGAGATGGGAGATTAGATCCTAGCCGTTGGATCAAACTTGTTTCATAAGCTTCCTCCGAATTTACTTGGCCCACGTTTCTCCGGCTTCTTTATGGCCTTCGGAGCTCAGAAAAATTGTTTTCTACTTTATAAATTCCTTTAATTCTAGAGAATATCTATGAATTTTCTTAGGCCATAACACTTCCTTTAAACCTTGCATAAAAAATCATTTCCAAAATGCCCTTTTATCGGCCAAAACCGGCTCTTTAATTTATTAAAGCCACTCCACTGGCCTTTGGTTGCGGGACTAATTTTATAAATTAGTACAAACTTTCAACCATTTAACTCATTTTTGTATACATTTTTGAGGTCTCTTGCTATTTTAAATAATTACCTCACATGGTATACTTTTTCGGTAATAACCTTATAAATTCTGTTGAAGCTGCCTCAAGGGTATTTTCATCTTTCTCTTCATAGAAGAGCCTTAGAATATTATTCCATTTTCTAGGATTTTCTTGGAATTCTCTTCGTACTCTTCCATTTTACCCCTGTTGGTCATAACTTTCGAATTTACAGTTTAGTCCCTGGTTGGACTTAACTTAATTAATCCTCTCTTTGAGGCTTCTACTTCAACCTTTGGCCTATATCTAGTCTCTTTTCTCTCTCTGGGCCTTCGAGACTTTACTGGAGCCTCTAACCTTTATTACACATTTAGCCCCTTAAAACTTTTACTTTGCAGTTTAGTCCCTGAAACTACTTTGACTTCCTTTCTCATCTTTGGGACTTCTGCTAAAAACAGGGTCTGATAGCCTATCTAATTCAGGCTTTTATTGGTACTTCTAGGCCTAAAAACTTTGGATGTTACA